>NC_136491.1:74319125-74561625 GCF_053919585.1 Euprymna scolopes | reverse complement strand
GTCACTTCTGAACAGGCCCGGGAGCGTGTTTTTATTTGTCAGGCACTATCATCACGTGGCGGGCACTATCTCTTTTAAGTTGACTATTTTCATTTCATATCGTTCGCTGTCAAGTTCTATCTAGCGAGCAATAGCAGGCCTTAGCGGGAAATGGCGGGCACTTCTTACCTTAATAACTGGTGCTTATTGGCTGTAATCATAACTCAAAGGCGAACATGATCAATGTGGTTTATGTTCAAAGTTTGAGCAAAGTAAGGAGCAAAACAAGGAGCATTTTTATATGCAGAATACGGATCGTCATATTCGTTAGCTATGATGCCAATTTAAACGTGCTTGCGTACGAAACGCACCGTTCTATTTGTTAGCTAATATGATAAACGCCACTGTATTTGGTTGTCTTACCGTATATAAATGGTCTGTGAAAATCCGTTATAATCAAAAAAATATGTTGTTATTATTTTAGTACGGTTCAAAGTCTGCATCAATATGCTGGAAAGCTAATTCCCCGATCGGTCCCGCTCAAAAAGTAAAACGAAATAGAAAACAAAAAAACGGAAAGCAGAAGATAAAAGAAAAAAAGATAAAAGGCATACTTTGTAACAAAGAAGTTTTTTTTTTTAAACCTACACAGAAAAGTTGAATAGAAGGTTGAGTTTTTTGGACGAGCAAACAAAATTGAAACGCGGTCATTCTCAAATGAGAATAATATACAAATATAAAGAAAATTATGAAGCACGCGTAAAAAATAGAATAAAAAATTCAATTAAAAATAGAATTAAAATTACAATTAAAAAATAGAATTAAAAATTACAATTAAAAAATAGAACAAAAAATACAATTAAAAAATAGAATTAAAAATTACAATTAAAAATAGAATTAAAAATTACAATTAAAAAATAGAATTAAAAATTACAATTAAAAATAGAATTAAAAATTACAATTAAAAAATAGAATTAAAAATTACAATTAAAAAATAAAATAAAATATTACAATTAAAAATAGAATAAAAAATGCAATTAAAAGTAGAAAATTGTATTATTTAATTGGAATTTATTGAGATGAATATTATTTATTAATTTTATTTTTATTGCAGACTATTATCCTCATCATTTCTTAGTTGTTTCACTAGCCTTCGTCAGGTGGTGACCGTGACGGATTTAGAAAAGTGTAGATAAGAAAATTTTGTTTGGTAAAATGAACTCGAAAGCTAAACTGCAAAGTGCATATTCTGCTGTTTGAGTTTTACGAAAATAAACAAATCCATTTAAAAAACAGTCCAAGCTGATATAAATGTTTTCAGTGAGTTTTAAATAAGGAATAAATAAGTCGAATATAAATATAAATGAAAACAGTGTTCTGAGCCAATTATCGAAAATTAATTTTTTTAAAGTTTTATAGGGAATATTTATGTAAGAAAAGTGAACCCGAAGCAGAAAACGTAAAGACCTGTTACAGTGAACACTAAGGTAAATATGTACTTTTAAATGAACATGAGTATTCGAAGACAATGATTAAAATCGAATTTTGTTAAAAGTTTCTCTCATTGGAAGCGAATAAGTACGTTCACTGGTACGTTTCGACATCTATGTTTTATTTATTTACCAAGACAGAATGTTCGCTTATATTATCGATAGCAACAGTTCAGTATAAGCATAGGATAGTTAAACAAAATGACGCACGCACACATAGACAAACAGAATCTGCCAGGCTACCTCTCTATTTTTATCTCCGTGTCTCTCTCTTTCTCTATCTCTCTGTCTTTATCTGGTGAAGCGTCCATGGCAATGTTAATGTAACAATGACGTTGTTAAGTTAGGAACCGATAAAAATGTAAATTCCGTGCTAATATGTTCTACGTTATAGAATGGAAGGGATAACTAACGGCATTAATTTTCTGAACGAATAGAATGCAGCGGCCACATTTAATTTATCGAAGGTGTTTTTTAATGTTTCGTAAATGGTAAACATGGAATGACGGATTATGTTTGTTCAGGTAATAAGGGTTTTCTTTAGTAGACGTGAAAGTAACAGTGTCCGCTCATTAGTTCGCGAGGTAATGTGATGCGTGTGAGTGTAGGAAGCACGTAACAACAAAATGAAATAATTATAGTGAAGCACGATAAGGGTAAATTTAAAAAAATGGCCCCAGTTAGAAAGTAATAAGTGAGTGATTTGTCCTCCTACTACTTTGAAGTGTGTCGTAATTAGGAGAGTGAATCCGAGTGAAAAAAGTGTAGCAATTAAAGTTTTGTAATCAAACCGAATAATTATTAGAGAAAAAAGGCCAGTAGGTTAATAAGGATGAGGTTGCCATTTTTTATTAATGCCTGACCCCGGTGTTTTTGTTATAGTCTTTTATTCTAGTAGGCAAAAAGTGTTTCTGTAGTATTTAGCATATATATATATATATATATATATATATATATATATATATATATATATATATATATATATATATAATAAAATATAAAATCACCATATTCCCTCTACTTCACCTTTTGTTATCAAGTAAGATCTTTGACTCACTTGCAGTTTCATCAAATACTTTTGTTTGCAAAATCCAATCCCGCATTTTGCTAATTCCTACCCTCTGATGAGAAGGAAAGTATTTCTTCGAAACTCCGCGGATTAAGGACTATCCACTTATTAAGTGTTTCCTTTTCAGATTAAATGTTTTTAACTCTTTTTCAAAGTGTTTTTAACGTGTTTTATTAACTATTTGCTCTTATATATATATATATATATATATACACGCACACACACATATATATATACATATATACACACACAAACACACACATATATATATATATATATATATATATATATATATATATATATATATATAGTATTTGTAGTAATATACCAGTTCGGATGTGGGATTAAAAAAAAGCATACCCAGGAATTTGACGAGGTTTTTGCTCGGCCCCAATTACACACTGTTCTTCCGTTATCAATCTTGCGTTGATGTTACATAGCGACTTGTAACGCTTCCGGCTTAAGGACGTTAATATTACTCAAGTCACCCCAAAACGCTTTTATTCTGTGACGGAAATTACTCTTTTATCGCTGATAATTTGATGGTTATTTCATTCGGCAATTATTTTAATTTTTTATAATCTTTACAATCGACAGGACTTTTATTTTATTTTGACAATCTATCATGTTATGTTGGTTTTCTTTAAGGACAGACACGTATCAGTTTTAGTGGCTTGTTATCCTGTCAGATGAACTTTTCAATACATGTAGCTTTGATTTTTAGTAGTTTTACGGTAATATGATAGATTGTATATTCATTTTTTTTTTTTCAGTATTTACTTTAAAAGTGCTAAATACGTGAATTGGTGTTTATAGTCATATGAAAGTATATAATGATACGCACGCATACACACACATATATAAAGTGCATTTTTTCAGTGTGCCTCAATAGTTTGCTGCAAGGCAGTCGCATGAAACTGAAAGAGAATATCGTGTACAAAACTATGTTCACGCCAACAGATTCTAGCTCAGAACATAAAGATGCTGGTCAACTACGTAACTCATGCAAGTGTATATATATATATATATATATATATATATATATATATATATATATATATATATATATATATATATATATATATATATATATATATATATATACATAATATATAATTATTTCTACACTGAAGAAGCGTTGTAGCGTCGTAGATCACGAAAATCACAAGTCCAAGACTCGAGTTTCACCGTAATTTCGGCTCATCAGTTGAACTCGTCCGAACCCTAAATTTGAAACCTGAGTCTCGTGTATGCGAGGCGAGTATTCTGCTTCTTGAGCAAACGCGCCACACACAAGAAAATCTTTCAACTACATCACGCTAACCGCGGCAAAACCTACTGTTGAATGAACCTTCTTTCTTCCTAACAAGGGATTTGATCATCCAAACAACGAGTACCAAACCGATGTCTTACAAGTACACTCGTTAGGACGATGCCATCCAACATGCTACCTCAGCGAGCAATTTTTAATAGAAATTTCAGAATATGAGATATTTTATAATTATTTCCACAGTCAAGCAACGTCGTAGCTCAGGAGAGCCAGGATAGCTAACAATCCGGAGATACAAGTCCAGAGTTTCGTACTTATTTTGGCTCACTAGTTGAACACATCCCATTTCATGATTCGAGACCGAGTCTCTTACATGCGAGTACTATTCCACTAGAGTTATCGCCGACACACACACACACACACACACACACACACACAAGTAATCGCGTCGAAATCTGATTGTGGAATGAATCTACTTTGTCTCAGCTTTTCAGATTTATACTAAATGCGGCATAGAGATACTTTGAAATATTTATAGTTTTATTTAAACTTAAATACGAAAAAGACATACTTGGACGCATCTAAAGTGTTGTTTAGCACCAGGTGTGGCATAGATATATTTGCACCCATTTTAAATATACTATTTGTAAACTAAGTACTACATAAAGCCATTTAACACATAAAGATTTCTCTTTAAATCTGTAACATATATAATTAGACACATTTACAAACTCCAGTTAAAGCAAAGTATGGCGGAGAGATGCGTTTATGCGTTTTAAACCTTTTATTTAAATCCTAGAACGTGGATGGACTTGATGACATTTCTTTAATTGTAACAAAGAGATACTTGAACGAACCTTTAAATACGGTTTTAAAATAAGTGTAAAGAAATTTGGGCACTTTTAAACATGCTCTTGTAATATAGGTGCTGGGTAATATTTTACTTATGCAAATAATTCTATTTGAAAGCTATATTTTTATTTGAGTTTTCCTGGACACATATAACAATTTTGTTCTAAGCAACATGTGGCATAAGAATAACAGGGGCGCGTCTATCATAGATATTGTAATCGTAAATATAACAGACTAGATTGACGTTTCTTATAACTAAAGAGGAAACACTATAAATTGCTTGAGGCTTAGAGGTATCGTAACTCTCAATGTATCAGTATAGTGACGAAACCTCTATTCTAGACTTTTTTACCTGGAGGATCACCACTTATCAAGGTCTAAATGACATTCTAAGATAAAGGCCAACTGTTGGTAAAGGGTATGACAAGAACAGTTATGGGAGAAACTTAAGTAAGGCATACATTGATTTAGAAGGCGGCTCAACCAGAATTTATTCACATTAGATGTGAAGATGGATATGTAAAGGTCAGTCGAGAAGGGGGCACACGGTATTATTTTCTACAAACAAAACCCTTAAAATTATCTGCCTAACAATTTTCGTTAAGTTTTCCGCACTAATAAGCTGTGAGAGAAATCGTTGGCAGTTGTTATAGCCAAGCGATTATTTGTTTATTTTTGCAAGGATTGACCATGGATTAGAACTGGACCCAGCACCTGCCATAAAATGAACAACAGAGCAGAGACAGACTCGCAACACCTCTTTGTGAAAGACGAAGTAGGTAAGCAAAATAGCCGTTGCCCAATAAATTTCGTAGACGTTTTGTACTCTGTCAATCAAATAGGACTCTAAGATGCTCCATCCCAGATGTATTAGCAGTACAACATAATATACTCTTATACATACAGAGGGTTCAAGACCTTTTTCTCACAACTTCCCCTGAGCTATGTTCATGTTCCGTTCTATCTCTTCTGGGATCCTCCGACCACTTCGTTAAGATAAAAATGAAATGTAATAAGTCTTCAGACGTACATCTCCACCATATTGTATATCGATACTCTATGGCTGACTGGGATAGCTTCCGTCCATTTATATCTGATTGACCTCTCCATTCCATGTTTAAAAACGGTGTGTTGTCTATAGTATCAGACCTGACCGAATGGTTAATTGTAGGCATATGCCGATTCATACCATCCAAAAAATTCCAACAAAAACCTAACAGCCAGCCATGGTTCTCCTCTAAATGTGCTGCTGCCATCGCGCACAGAAATCATTTTTTCCATATCTACCAACGTAATAGATGCACTGAGACTAAAGCTGTTTTCAGGACCGCCAGCAACCACTGTAAAAGAGTAATAAAAATGCAAGAGAGCTATATGCTTAAATCCAAAGTAGCTGAGCAGCGGCTTGGTTCCCGCCAGTTTTGGCAAATAGCAAATAGGATCCTGAACAGAAGCGTGCGTTCTATCCCAACCATTATCAATGGACCAGAGATCATCTCGTCAGCATCAGTCAAGGCCAAACTATTTGCCAAGAAGTTCACAGCAAATTCTCACCTATGCGACGAAGGCCATCAACTCCTCGTATTTCCTCCTATAACACACAACACACAAAGTAACATACACATATCTGTGTGTGAGGTCGCCAAGCTAATCAAGAACATTGATTCCATTAAAGCAACTGGCCCTCACTGTATTCAAATTATAGTGTTAAAAAAGCTACAACCAGAACTTGCCCCCATACTTACAAAACTGTTTAAGCGTTGCCTTAAGGAGAAGTGCTTTCCAACAACCTGGAAAACCTCATCAGTATGTGATATTTTTAAGAATTCAGGTGATAAGTCATCTCCCTCTCAGTACAGACCAATAATTCATATTAAATAGAGAAGTATTCAACTACCTCAACAGAAATAACCTTCTTAGCGACACACAATATGGTTTCCGTTTGATAGATATACAGCAGATGTGCTAACGGTTATATCTCATAGGATTAGCGAATCTCTCGACAAAGGCTTCATTTCCAGGGCAATTGCTCTTGACATATCAAAGGCCTTCGATAAGGTATGACATAAAAGTTACTTCACAAGATTTCCAGCTACGGTATAATTGGAAATGTTTTCTTAATCATTAAATCATTTCTCTCTGATAGGCTCATAAGAGTAGTAGTTGATAGGCAGAAATCAGTGGCCCACAGTATTATTGCTGGAGTCCCTCAGGGGTCCATCCTGGGCCCAACTCTCTTCTTGGTCTACATCAATGATCTCCAAAAACACATACATAAATCATTCGTTGACATCTATGCTGATGACACGACCATTTATGGCAACACATCAAAGGCCGTAAATGACAAAGCTCTCTCTGATTATCTCTCCTCCGATCTTGAGCGCGTGGTACACTGGCGTAAGAGGTGGCTGGTTACCTTTAATGCATCTAAAACCAAACTCCTATCTTTACATCATCAACGCTCTGATCCCCATCTGGCATCAATTTAAATGGATGGCTATCGTCTATGTTTTAACAAGCTTCTAGGTTTGACCTTTACTCCTGATCTGAAATGGAACACATACATCAAGTCTGTAGCCAATGTCGCTGGGAAAATGGTGGGATCCTTCTACCCCTCCAGAAGATATCTCACTAATGATGCAATTCTCTATCTATATAAAAGCCAAGTACGTCCAAGGATGAAGTACTGTTGCCACATCTGGGCAGGAGCTGCTAAAACAGCCTATCCTGCTTTGACAGAGTACAAAATAGACTTCGTGGCTTAGTGAGGGATGCCCTTTTCTCTTCCCTGTAACCTCTCTCCCACAGAAGAGACGTTGCGAGCCTATGTTTGTTTTATCTTTATTTCCATGGCAAGTGCTCGTCTGAGCTCCAATCTCTGGTGCCCCTCGCCAATCTTTCTCAAAAAACACCCGTGTAGCTGAAACCACTGTCAATAATTTTCCCCACTCTTTATCGGTGCCTAAATCAAAACGTAGATTCCAGGAACAAAGCTTTTTTTTTATTATAACTGCGTACCTCTGGAACTCTCTGCCGCTTGTCTGTTTCCCTCCTGACTTCAACTTGGATGTATTCAAGTCCAATATAAACAAATTCCTGATGAACCGCCCCCTTAAGCGATGACACTTTATCAAATCTCCGATACTAACTATTATTACAATACTATCTCATTCATTACTGTACACACAATAACTCTTGTCGGAAGTGAAATACTTTCTGTAGCAGTAGAATAACTCTGCTATTTACCAGTCATGTTGGCAACTTCATTTAATGTAGGTCTTCCATTTTAAGTCGAGAGTAAAGGTTAGTACTAGAAGATTTCGAATCAGTGCGCTTCTTCGAGACGTGAGCCATTCATTTAACTGGCTACAGGTTGGGTCAGTTTTGGTAATAAACACATAGAAGTTTTTATTGATGCATTAAAGATAACTAGCCATTTCTTACTCCGCTGCACCACTCGTTTGAATGAAGGAAGACTGTAATTTTAGAGGTCGTTGATAAAAAGAGTTCAGTTCAGGATAAATCCCTGAGGCACACCAGCGTTAATAATGTAAGCTTTGGATTTCTGACATACGATTACCCTAATAAACCTCATAGAGAAAAAGAATTTTATGATTAAGAGGGTTGTTTCCAGCTACCATGTATATGGAAATCTTATGAAATAGACCTCTATGCCAAACTCTATCAACTACTGTTGATATGTCAAGGGTTATTGGCCGAGAAACAAAGCCATTGTCAACAGATTCACTGATCCTGTGTGATATGTTAGTTAGCACATCATATGTTGAGCGGAATCCGTATTGCATGTTGCTGAAGTAGTGATTTTGCATTAGTGTTTGACAACTTCTCTACTAACCACAAACTCAAGCTTCTCACTCATGGTGCACAGGGGGTTGATTTGTCTGTTCTGAGATGTAGAAGACTGATCCCACTATTTTCACATCCTAGACAGATTGTCAAAGTTTTCAAAGATGTACAGAAACATTTTCTTAAAGCAAAGTTTGATCATTTTTCTTAGTATAGAAGCTAGTTCCATTTGCAACTTTTTAGTACAATGATCGCAATGTTCTCAAGTCAGTTGTTTTGCTAGAACCAAGATTCTTTATAAGTCTGGAAACATCTAGGACAGATAAATGGATGTCGCTCAGAAGATTATCAGTTCTAGATGAAAATTTTCGGAAGAGCGGCCTTTATCACACAATGACGTGTTATAGAAAATTCAGAACGAAGAGTTTGACGTTGTCGCATGCTAGTGTAATAATTTCAGGTCTGTTTATTATGGTTGGGATGGAATTTATGCATCTTTTTAGAACCCTGCTCCTTATGCGCCAAAAACTGTGTGAATCACATTTCTACTCAGTTAATTTAGACTTGACAGTTAGGGCTAAAACGTGACAGACCTACTTACGAACAACCCCTTTCATACAGATTTTAAGATGTGTACGGATAAAGTGACGTAACGGATACAAGTACTATGTCAAATTCCGTTATAAGTGACACACTTTTTGTAACTGAACATTCAATTCTCTATGCGGGCGATACTAAGAATATAATTGCAAATTACTTAAAACATCTATCCTATAGCTTATCGGACGCGCGTATACTAACTCAGTCGATTAAATAAAGGTTTCCGTTTTAAATTTCGTGTGGGTTCTTGAGTTTAACAGATATATTCCCTAGTGTGAGTGTCTCTTGTCACACACACACTCGGGAATATTTATGTTTAACTAAAAAACCTTCACGAAAAGACACCCGCAAACGGTTAAAAATTGCATCGACCGAAACTTTATAAAAATAACAATCAAAATGGGAACAGCAGTCCGATAATGAAAATAATATAGATGTGCAAATGTAGTAAAACTTGCGCAATAGTTTATTTCTCCCAAGATATACCATTGATTTGAAGATGCGAACGATGATATTCTTCAAAATGTTTTGAAACAGTATAAAATCGCTGACAGGGGGCACATTAACAGGATTTAGTACGAGCTTAACTCGCCACACTAGCAACTGAAATCTATTAACTTAATAAGAATTACTCAAGAGCTGAGGCAGTGTTAACAGTTTACTACAACGTTTTCTTCTCGTTCATAATTTATGTCACATTTCATTTATTTCTCAGATTTCAGTAATCTTTTACACTAGCACGCGCCATGGCTGTGTAAATATGTCTGCATGATATGTTCACATATCCGTGTTACGTGTTTTTGCAATATGGTCGCATAAAGGAGGTAAAGGCAGGTACATATGTTTGTGTCGTTTGTCTTATGCGTATGTAGTTATGCTCCTACGAAAGGTTTTGTTTGCTCGGTTCCCTGCAATTTATTGAAAAAGGCGGTGATAACTCTGTCCCTTTTTATGCATGAATGCAAAACGCCTCGTACAAATTGTTATAAATATTTCCATTTGAAATCAATACCTCTGCTGATTCGTACAATCATTGAAAGCCGAAGGATATCTTAATGTCTATTTGGGAATAAAGGATAATATATATATATATATATATATATATATATATATATATATATATATATATATATATATATATATATATATATATATAAGACACCGATAGAATTCAGATGAAAAATCCTGATAGATACTACTTGAAGTAATACTTTCAAGGAGATCCTATCCAAAAAGGAAAAGCTCAATATTTAAGAATAGAGCAATATATAAGTCTCGTGGTTAAATTTTAAATTCTGAAAAGACAACATATCGAGACATATATTCTCTATATGTTGTTGTTTCAGAATTTAAAATTTAACCATGAAACTTATACATATACATATATATATATATATATATATATATATATATATATATATATATATTCAGCAATCTGATTGATAATTTAAAATTCAAATTAGAATAAAATTAAAAATCTGTTTCACAAGAAGGAACAACAACAAAATCAATAATTTGTACGATCGTTTCGGAAAACAATATTTTTATTGTGGTACACATTAAGCCACGGACAATTTGGTTTAAATATAATATTATAATAATATATTTCTAATAAAATTCATAGACACACACATATATATACATATATATCTACATATATATACACACATATATACATACATACACACATACATGCATATATATATATAAATATATATAATTATTTACCTTTTAATTCTTCGCCTTTTGAAATCAGCAATTAAGGTCAAAGCATTCATATGGATGCTTATTGTAGCTTTTCAACTTATGAAATGATAAATTTTCAAAAAGAACGCTAATGAAATATTTTATATCGGTTAGCATACATTTGATTAAAATGCTAAATTTAAAACTGAAGAAAGAAAGGGGAAGATAATCTTATTTCTTTAATTAAACAATGCAAGGGATATAATTAGTGTTTAATTTATATATATATATATATATATATATATATATATATATATATATATATAATCTACTATCCGGATCTGAACAGCTGTCCTTTAGATGAATCTAATACTTATGAATTAGACTATGTCATGATTAAAACGCTAGAGTATAAATCTCCTCTGTCTCTATATCTATTGTATGATACAGAATAATGTGGAGCGCGAATTTTGCACTGGTCACATGAAGAAGTATGGTGGCGTTATGAGTCAATTTACATCTATTTCGGATGAATTTTGTATATCGGCTGATGTCGAAGCTGATGGCTTGTGCCTATCTTCCCCCTGGGACTCTTAAAACGAACCATGATTCACAGGTATTGACTTTGTCGGATGAGCCAATAAATTATATGGTGTTATCTGTAATGTCATATTTATGGTTGTCGGTAAATGTTAGCTTTCTAGTGTGAATCTACAAAAAATAAACAAAAAATAAATAAATAAACGTATATTATTAAAGATGACGGACAGATAGTCCACCAAGCTGATATAAACAAGTTCAGTTTAATTCTAATTTAATGTAAATGCTTTGAAAACGGGTGTTAAGCATATCGATTATTTGAAGAACCAAAGATGCATGTTTTATGCTAATTTTAGTAACAAAACAAATATCTATTGGGTTATATTGTGCGGCAACAGCAAATGCGTAAAAGTATTATCATCATAATTGAGGTTGATTTCGACTCCTTTCGCTCCCATATTGTTCTACATAATTAATATGGTTATTATTGAGTGACTATTTCTTATTGTAGGACATAATTTATTCGAATGTATTATTTTCATGAATTTTAAAGTTATCTATATTCAATACTTGATCCTCTCTCTCTCTTTCTTTATTTCTTTCTTTCTTTCCCTCTTTCTCTCTCTCTCTCTCTCTCTCTCTATATATATATATATATATATATATATATATATATATATATATATATATATATATATATATATACTGTATTAACAAAACCAAGATTTAAAAAAAAAGAATTGATAGCAACAAAAAGTGTCTTTTATTGTTAGTTAAAATTGTGTCTAGGCTAATTGGACAAATTCAAACATTATGGCGTTTGTAAATTTTCACATAACCACACTTATTGAATAAAAACACTTTAACAATAGAACAATGTGTAAAGACATAATTTATTTTAAAAAATTTTTTTTAGAATTTTATTTTTATATTCATAATATGACCAGATCAACTAAGCTAAAATGTTACGGTTATGTTACTTTCGTATTCAACCTATGCTCGCTACCTTGTTTACAAAAATATCGGCTATCTTATTTCGTAGATTGAAGACCGGTTTTAGGTTAATATTTTGTTTCATAGGGAAATAAAGCCCAAACATTACCTCATACTTATTAATCCTCATTCATCATTCAAGGTTATGGATCCCATTCTACTTTTTATTCCATTATTCTATTTCGTTCTCATCTATTGGGATTAGCAAATATCGATTATTCTTAGCTACCAAGGGAGATAATTCCGCTCGTTATATATATATGCGTGTGTGCGGATGTGCGTGTATATACAACGTTAAGTATGTGTTTTTGTATATGTAATATGCACTAAAGAAATATGCAATAATTTCGATCGAAAATATAGCACTCCGTGAGGAAAAATGAAAAACTTCTGAATAAAATATATACTGCGCCGTTTGGCTCATTACAAATAAGTATTAAATACTCCAGAATATTCAAGTAGCCGAGATCGGCGGAGTTATTGGATAGAAGTAAAAGCTCATTTTAGTCTTCTGTTCGAATCCAGCGACCGGTTATATGACCTTATCTAGACACATTTATGATTTTTAAAAACGAAACATATGTATACGTGAATAGATAAAACATAGTTATTATAATATATATATATATATATATATATATATATATATATATATATATATATGTGTGTGTGTGTGTGTGTGTGTGTATGTTGGGGTGTATTATTTATAAAATGCTATGCGTAAGTGTCTGATAATATTACTCAGATTTCAATCGAGTTTATTATTCTCTATTTAGGATAACACAGAGCATCTCTGGATGATTCCTAGTTCACTTGGTCAACACAGATTCCAAAATCGATTGTGAAAACGTTGTGAAACGAAATAATAAGACATGGAATTAAAAAAATAATTTATATTATATATTACGAGACAAAGGATCGAGCACTCCGTAGAACCAACGGCTTAAAACCATATTGTTAATTTCCAAGTAAATTGGAATGCCTTATATATATATATATATATATATATATATATATATATATATATATATATATCCACATGCAGGACTGTTTCACAGTATCACAGCTCATCAGTGCGGCTAGACAAGCAACTACCTCATGCCAGGCTCGAAAACCGACCACCCGTACAACATTCTAGGCTTCTAACCATAACGCTAATCGGCGGCTGCTATGCGAGTCGTGACATCGTCCGAAATACCTAATACAAAGAACATCGCTTAATACGCTAATGGTATAGACAAACAAAATTATATAAAAATCAATCAGTTACAAATTTTCATAAAATTTCATAAAAATCTAAAGCATCAATTATTTTGATAAGGACAAAAGTGTCAATTTTGGCCATTTTATCCTAAAAGGCACCCCTAGGGAGGCAATCGGAGTTTTCCCGGAAAATCCGTTTTGTTACTTTTTTTTACTCATATCATCTTTAATGTTTGTGCAAAATTTCAAAAAATTCCAAGGCGTAACTATGTAGAAAAGTGCGGACAGACGAACGGACGAACGAACTAACGGACAAGGATGAATTTTCAGATCCACCCTCTTTTTGTCGGGGGACCAAAAAAGATTTACATGCATCAATGTCTTAAATATATGATGTAAGAGAATCTACACCTAAGTAGTGTGCACGCTATTATGCATCATTATCACGAAAATGTTAGGCAAACTCCTTCCGTTGAAGTTCTTATTTAGCATTACGAAATATAAAAAAGTATGCTGCCGACAAACATAAATTACAAACACTGTATTTTAATTTATATAGATTGTATGATTGTGTTTATCAAAAGATTTCTCAGACCACTGTAAAATACAATTCAATCCAATTGAGGTTTTGGAAACATTTCGAGACCCCAAAGCAATAAATACGCCATTAAATTGTTCAATGTCAACATATTTTTATAAAGGTCAATTATTACTTGCATTAGTGTCTGATATCGATTTTTACTGAGTTAGAAATGAGAAACAAGGGAAATAGCAAATGTTTTAAAGCAATAAGAAAATAGCGGGATTACCAATGAATTTGATGCGGGGGAAAATTGCTAAAAGCTAATTATCTTAATCAGGGAATGTTGTTTCAGGTAAAATCACTCGAGAAAAAAACGGTTGATGCAGATGGATATACAATTGGGGACGAAAATAACAAAATTAAATTATTCAACGATTCTAATGACAGAAATATTGGATAACAACAAAGAGAGGAAACGAACAAGAACTACAATAAACAAACAAATCTCAACTCGATGAAAGCAATTACAATTTTCATGTAGAATAAATTGAAATTACGAGATGCGTATCTGCTGACAACAAGCAACGAATTAAGATAATAACCTATAGATAGTAATATTTATTGCGATTGAAATGATTTTTAAAAATTTGATTTGATTTGTTGATTTGGTAACCGATTTGCAGATCGATTTCGTGTGGAATCAGGCAAATAATTACACGTGAATGTTATTTTTTTTCTAAATTAGTTCAATACGATTCAGAATTATTTACCTGTCAGTTTTCCGGAAATTCAAACATCTCAAATTCATGTTTTTATTATAAGCGGTTTGTTAATCAGTTGCTACATAGTATTGTTTGTTACACACTCCATAGACAAGTTCAGGTCTCATATCGAACACTCATTTGTAAGACTAAATCGGCATAGAATATTTTTGTTATAAAAACTATAGTAATTATATCTCAATCAGGAACTGCAAATATGTCATTTTTATATCCGAAGCATATGGAATCTGTATATTATCAAATGGTTTTGACTTACAAATTTTCTAGAAAATTACAACTCTTAAATCGAGAACGTCTATTACCTGCATTTTAATTTCTGCATTTACATACAATGATTATGTGCCACAAGTTTTCTAGATACTTATTTAAATAAAGAATTGCCATTCATTCGACATCAAAAAAAGAAAATTTAAACTCTTAAATAAAGAAGTTCTATTCCCTCCTTTATCATCCCTTCTCTAACATATTATTATTTTGTGTTGCAAATTTTAATAAATTAAAAGCAAATCATTGAAATAAACGGTATTTTATAAAAATATTTAATTCACTCAATGGCTTACCCCTACCGCCTTTGTTAAAAAAGTCAAAATTTATCCGCGGTTGGATTGTCCAAGCGCTTTTACTATTATTGGTGTTATCTTGACTCTCTTGATCTTCATTCTGTTTTCTGCTGAAAAGCTAAATCTACAATTTGGCAGAACTTCTCCTTCTTATTAACAAATACGGCATCTGGTATTCTTGCTTGGATGGGTTGTTTTGTTTGTATACCGATATTGCATAGGATTTTGTGACTTTCATTTTACCGGTTTGTGCTTGTACAATTTTTCTGGATGTTCAAGATGCAATTGTCTGCATAGTTCTAGTGTATTGCCTTCCCAACTAAATCGTGTCTATTTTTATATTTTTGGGCTAGTTTGCTGCATTCGGTCATTATGCGGTTTATTGTATTGCCTCATTGTCCGCAGTCTTCATTTGCTATTTTCTTGTGTCTTGTCAATTTTTTCTTTAATGTGGTTTGTTCTAATTGCATTAACTTGTGCGGCTGTTATTAGGTAATCAGTTTCTCTGTTTAGGTTTTCTTTTTTTGTAGCCATGTCTAGGTATTTTCCTTATGCTCATCTTGTGGCATCCTTATGAATCGTCCGTATAGCTGTTTCCCTTCCCATTTTTTCCTTGTCTTATTCCTAGTATATTCTATTTTTTGTCGTTTGTTCCTTCAGTGTCTCTTTCTGTGGTAATTATTCTTTCGGTGGAAGGGATGGTTTATATAGAACACTGTGTAAACCACAGAAGAAAAACAATACGACAAATACATACTACATAAGTAAATACATACTACATAAGTAAATACATACTACATAAGTAAATACATACTACATAAGTAAATACATGCTACATAAGTAAATACATACTACATAAGTAAATACATACTACATAAGTAAATACATACTACATAAGTATGTATTTGTCATATTGTTTTTCTTCTGTGGTTTACACAGTCTTCTATATAGACCATCCCTCTTCCTCCGTTTTTCTTTTTCACATGGAGCCATAGTATCAACCTTTTGTGGGTGGTGCATTGTGTATATTCTAAGTTTCCTTGTCTTCTAGTCGGGATACCACAGTTTTTAATTGTTCCTAAATATAAACTGTCCGGAGTATCTTACTCGTGACACTAACCATGTGCTTACACCTTTGATTGTTTATATTATAAAGTTTATTTTCGAGAAGATTTTTTGTTTCCGAGATATTACTTTCTTATTTGCTATATCATTTCTGTTATCTAGGTCTCCAGCCTCACTTTCCATCCAGATTTTGTTGGTCCATATTCTTTTTTTGTCATTTTTTAAAATGTAAACCTCATACTTACTGTCTTGGTACCTGCATCAATTAAATTGCTTAAGTCTATTATAGTATTTGTTGGAATATATAGGAAGAGATTCTTCACATTCTCTGTTACAGCATTTCAATTTCTTCTACTGTTGGTCTTTAAGAATGAAAGCTTTATTTTTTCTAAGTTGTATGATTTTTTTACAGCTGCTTTATTCTCGTTAAGTTGCGTTGTTTCATAAATTCCGGTCTCCATATTTCTCGTGTCTGAGTTTTGCAAGCTTATGGAGTTACTATATGTTGGGTTCAAGCGAGGTGTGTTTCTTGATCTTTGCCATCGTATGTCTTTTGCTGTATCTCCATAAGTTATAGGTATGCAAGCCAACCTTTCTTGAGAATAAGTTCCGTTTGGTCTATAATTCTTTGTTCTAATGTAGAATAGTCACTAAACATGTCCTACAACGCCTGCATCAGTTTGCAGTATTTTCGGTCTTTGAGGTGACTTCTGCAATAACATTTCAGTCTATTCTCTCTTATTGTCCATTTCTTTCCTTGGGTTTTTGGTCTATGTTGATTAATTGGGTTCTCCTATGTTTTATCTCTATAGTTTTGCTACCTGAAATTAAAAGGTTGTATTACGTCTTCTGTGCCTGCGATAATTATGTTCTTGAAATTAGAAAAGGAGCCAATATTTGCAGGATGACGACCGATTCCTCTATAATGGCCTCCGGCTAAGACACGCAGATCTGTTTTCTTGATCCCACGTTGAATATTATTTCTAGGTTGCATGGTGTTTGTGGAAACACCAAGCCCAAAATTGTTTCACTTGTGGTTCTGTCACAGGGATAGTGTTTACCTTTCACCTCGACTCGAGGCAAGGTGCACTATCTCAAATGCATAAAGGACATAAACAGATGTATAAAAACAAACGCGAAGAAAAAAGGGGTATATTAATATCTACTTAATATAAGTCAGCTACTCTATTCCCGTTTTAAGAGAAAATTCGAAAAGAAGTTCCTTCCCCATATTTACATGGGAACTTGCAATGGGGAGTAAAGAGGACATTGTTAATTAGTTTTAATGCTTAAAGCTAAAAAAATTAAATAACTAAATATTAAAATCAAACAAATCCAACAAACGGACATGCAAAATACAACCTTGGGCAAATTAAAATTCTAAATAACGATAAAATATTTTTTTTACATTGAATATTTACCACTGAAGCCAACAAACTAAAGAGTTTTTTTTTAAATGATGACAGTGACTTTTCTCAGTCTATATAGTTTTGGGAGGATCCTATTTTGGTTTCCTCCTTCTTTTCAATTAAAAATATTATTATCATTATTATTATTATTATTATTATTATTATTATTATTATTATTATTATTATTATTGTTATTATTATTATTATTATTATTATTATCATTATTATTATCATTAATATTATCATTATTATTATCATCATCATTATTATTATTATTATTGTTATTATTATTATTGTTATTATTATTATTGTCATTATTGTTATTATTATTATAATTATTATTATTATTGTCATTATTGTTATTATTATTATAATTATTATTATAATTATTATTATTATTATTATTATTATTATTATTATTATTATTATTATTATTATTATTATCGGACTTCATGAAGCATTAAGTGTTACAGTCAATGAGCAGTTACGGGGATCATTCCGCAAGTTAGACATCTTATTTTTCAACTCAGAACTTCAATTGGAAGAGCCATGAAAACGGGAGTGGTAACATTAAAGCGAGCGACATTTTATGCTCAAGAATTAATTTTTCTACATAGTCACTACTATTTTCAATGCACTTTTCTAAGCCTGTTTTGATGCCTACGTCGTATATGTCCGGAGCACGCTTAGTGGCTCGCATCTCTTTCGCCACTCTGAAATCAAAGTATGCATCTCTTAACTCTGCTGACATCAACTGCACCGGCACTGTAAACGCTCAATAGCAGCCGTTAAATGTTGATCTCTTCAATTATTTCTGTATGGACGAGTTCAATGATGCGTTACTGCTCTTGACGCACGTCCACGACAGGGTTTAATTTCTTAGAGTCTCATACCGTCAATATCTGAAACAAAGAGATGAAATATTCAGGTCATAGATGCATATGTTTAGTTCTTTTTTAATAATGAATTTGAATTCTGTTTTGATCCATTAGGGTGGAATAAAATTATGAGAGGTATTACTTTTAGAATGTGTTTCGTAGCTACGCAATGTGTTTCTTTTTCTGTTGATTTCCAGTGACAATGCGTATTGCAAATAGCATTTTAACATTTCGACGCATATCGTACTTAGATTGGCTAGTGTTCAAACTTTTAGTTTTGCAGAATAACACTACTACTACTTCTTTAAATAATAATAATAATAATAATAATAATAATAATAATAATAATAATAATAATAATAATAATAATAATAATACAACCAAAAAGAAAAAAGAAGAATCGGAATATTATAAAAAAAAGAAGAAAAAGTGCAAATCTAATAGAACTCAATGAAATTGAATTTTGTCGAAACTTTCTGATGGCGAAAAAACAATACAATGATCAAGTTAGTCAAATAAGAGGTTCCTGAGAAACTTAAGGAGAAAGAACATTTCAAGTAGATGGGACTTTTTTTAAGACGCAGAATTTTTTTTTTTTCTGAAATAAAATAAAATATTAAAAAGATATAAGGAAATCTAAGAGATAAAAGTTTCTTTATCACGTTGCTTTTATCTCCGCACATGAATAAACTATTGAAGAAATCGATACATGCATGCATATAATGCAGTGTATTGATTTTGATACACAGTTACTTTTAATACGTATAAAACTCGGTAAAGCAAGACTGTTCATTAATTTGTAGAAAAACTTAGATTTAAATGATGGAGCAAATAAAGAACTCAAAAAGGTTTACAACAAACATTTATTGCTAATAAATCCCTTGTCATAACTATAGCAAATGTTTCATTTGTCATAATAATTTCTTCCAGATTTCAGGTTTCTTGACAAACTTTACACGCATATCTGTAATGTATTTAGCCTCAATATTATCTCCCTTGCATTCCGGCCCTGTCGGTGGGGCATTAGAATACGCCGACTGCCCCCCTGCAGAGGGTAAAAGTCCCTCAATGGGGGTCCTGGATATGACCTTAAACTATATCCAGTGGTGAGGCCCCAGCTTGTAGGCTTTGGGGAGTGTGGAGCCACTCTTTAATTTCCATTGCTCCCAGGTCCACTCTGACCCGGAGTGGTAGTACCTGTTAGGGTCCCAACTATGGGTTAAATAGAAACCGACGTGAAAACAACAAATATATTCTATTAAAAAAATTGTTTCTTCAAAATCTTTGGATTCGGCATTAAATAACCCGAAAAGGGTTGATATGCCGTAAAACAAAAACAGCCAACCAACCAACCCTTGCATTCTCTAGCTCTCTCACAGACATGGTGTCGCAAGTCTCAGTCTCATACATAAGTACAGTAGAACCCCGGAATACGGTGACCCCAGGATACGTTGTTTTCAGGTTATGATGTGGAATACGGTGGTTTTCCGGATCCTGGTTACTATATTTACCCTGCCTTACGGTGTTATTTATGATGTTATTTGATTATATACATGTGTTTAATATACGTTATTGTATTTTGTTATTAATTTTAATGCCAGGGTTATACTCTACTACCATGACATATAAAATAAGATTTCTTTTATCCTCCTTTTGTTCTAGATTGTTTAACTCTGGGACTTCATCAATTTGTAAGCCAGGTACTTTGTGATGTTTATTTTTTAGTGGCTTCTTTTAAACAAGTGTAAATTTCTGGAATTCCTTTCATAATGGTTTTTGTTTTTCTAATCACAGCCTTAGTCTTTTCAAAACTTAATCATTTGGTATCGCCTTTCTGTGTTTTTATATTCTTCCGTTTATTTATCTCATAACAATAAATGGATTCATCCTTTATCTGGAGCATCAACTGTAGCAAAGATATGAAAACTATAATAGTAATACTAAACATATGTAAGATTATACGTGTTTATCTGAAGTGATATTTACAGTCAATGACTCTTTATATAATCAGTATAAAAATATAACTAGACTTATTCATTATTTAGATCACTGTCTTTGTTTTGATGCAATATTTGTTAATTTTTCCTATTCATTAATGTTATTGCAAATCGGTTCTAGTATTTCTTGATTAAAAGTGATGAGTTTCATTACCGTACATATTTATTTAAAGTTAATTCGATGTGTAAGTTTATCTACCTCTTCATGCATTATTCCCTCTTTTTGTTTGATAACATTACGTAAACGATGTTGAGCATGGTTTATTATTTGGAAATACCAGCTGTAATACATACCATATTCTTATCTCGGCTTTAAGTCCTTCTGAACTTTAGCCTTTGACTGGAATTAAAGTACACTTGTTCATGAGACGTGTGGCTGAGAATTCTGTAACATTTGCTTCACAATTACACTCGCAGCTTCCATCACAAGAGGTATCTATTATCTCTCTAAAAGGCTATGGTGTTTTACTCTTAAACTAATTAATTAGTTGTTATGAATTTTGGAGCACAGCTGCTTGGCGTGATAGTTGTTTATAGTTTAGCTTTAGACAAAGGGTAAAAACAGTAGGTATAAAGTCTTCCTGGAAATCCACATGCCTCTGATTTTGTGTATTTTTAACAAAAGATATCACACTTAATCTGTTACACATTCGCTCAGTAAAAACACAGCTTTAGACTAAGATAGTGTTTACTTTTTTTGAATGGACCCACTGGATGAGATTAGTTAACGCATATTGAAGACCTAATGGTAAGCTTGGTATTGTTTATAGATAATTAAATAGGAAGCAGAGAAAATAACAATTTTGTAATTATGTAAAATCTGTTGAATAGATAATAGTTAAAGTACATACACCATACACATTTATATTTGTAACGAATTGTTCTCATATAGATGTGGCGGATATGGCTCGAATCTTCTGATAGGTGTATTCCATACAGGAAACTGTTAATTACTTCAGATTATTATGCGTGGCATTGTCTCTTATGTTATGCCTCCAAATTTATTATCTTTGTTAAAGGAGTCCGTTTAGAATTAATCAAATTAAACTGAAAAAAATATTTAAAGTGTTTCTTCGATCGGTGAGTTTCTCCAGAATTTTTAGAAGCATCTTCATCGACAACTGCGATAGCTATTCAAACTCCAAGCAAAAATGTGTTTATGTGTTTAAATCGTTTATATTTATTACGAATGTTTTTCAATGCTTCACCCATTTTTTTGTATCTATACATGTATTTCTCCGGATACGCAGTGGATGAGGAGAAGGTACAATTGTTAGAACCATCGTGAAACAACAACTATGAATATTAGGATAACAGTGCGAAATTAAAGAAATAAATCCTGGGTAATTGCTTCTCTATAATTTGACCGTATATATGTACAGCATCCGTTTTTATTTACAGATTACTTTTTAAACAATAAAATCAAATATTTATTTCACAAAATTACTTTCAGATTGTTTTAAAAATAGATATTAGGTTGGTGCGGAAATAATGGCATTTTTTGACGTTCACCGCCATCTCACTAAACGACATCATTTTTGCACCAACATAATAACATACTGAAAAAATTAACTGAGCCTTTAATCGCAAATTTCAGCCAGATTTGCAGTTCATTCTCTGGTTGAAATATATTCGGCTTAGTTCTGTAAGGATCACATCATTAGTACTTATTCTCATGCTTTTACAAAATATTACATTATTATCACTCACTAGTAGTGCTCACTCAGATCCTCATCAGTGATTGCTCACTGACAATAAACGGGGGCTCTCTTGGGGTTTGAGTGATAACAAGTCACCCCAGATTTCCAGTACTCTCTACTTATTTCAATAATCTGTGAAAATGAATTTGCATCAGCGCAACAGCCGCTTACCATTGCAATCGAGCTAGTACTAATCATTTGTCATCACAGAAATTTGTGTGGATTTAAACCTCCCAATCCCAGTTTTCGTCGCACTCATCCAGTGGAGGTCTGGTGGGTTGTTTCTCATTCGGTAAATACAAACTCTTCAACTCTTCTCTATAATTTGCTGTGGTGCCAATTGATATCGGCATTACATTTTTAAGTGTGTATGTGGGGAGGGGGGTAATTTACAATCATACAGTTTCGGTTTCTTTGTTTCTATGTAGTGTTCCTCCATCTTTCCGTTCACCCCTGTTTTAGCTTCCATACAACCGGCTTGAGCTATTAGATCATTTTTATTAGTTTTCAAATTCAAGGGTTTTTCTATTTTTGTTATCTGTTGGATTTTTTCAGTCATCTCTCTGATTTTAATTTGTTCCCGTTTTTTCGGATTGTTCCTAATTTACCAACGGTTAACGGTGTTCGCTGCACTTTCTTTATCTTCCATATTCCTTTCAGCTCTCTAGCCAGTTCAGTGTATTTGCTCATCGTAGTTATTGGCTCACAAGGAGCTTTCACACAGGTCATCAAAGATCTCATTGAACACAGCTGTGGTGTTCCCTGGAAGCTGGGAGGCAACAAGTCTCTCCCAACTTTTCCAGTACTCTCCACGTCTTTCGATAATATATGCAAATAAATTTGCATTATCGCAACAGCTGATTGCCATTGATTTCTCTTTGGCAGCGGTCATTGGTTTTTACTGGAATTTGAGTGGCAATAAGCCCCCCTAAGGTTCCAGTTCTTTTCGCACATACAGAGGAGGTTTCCTTCCTCTTTGACTACTTCTCCATTCGGTCTCACTCTTTTTGGGGGGAGGGGTAGTGATGTGGTAATGGGGAATAGGAGTGGGGTTAGAGAACTTAAAATTATTCAGCTTCAATGTTTTTGGTCCCATGTAGCGCTTCATATTTTGTCTCTGCAACAGTTTGTCTGATATGCGCTTGTCATTCATGTGTGTTAGTCTCCACATTCAAGGGTTTTCCTTAATATTTCAACTGTTTTCATTATTGATGTTCGTTGTATTTTTCCAACCATTCCTCTGATTCAAATTTCTCCCATTCTTTTAAAAAAATTTTGGGATTATTTATTATTATTATTATTATTGGCTCACAATGAACTTTCACACAGGCCATCAAAGATCTCATTGAATACAGCGTGTGGTGTTACCTGGAAGCTGAGTAACAACAAGTCTCCCCAGATTTTCCAGTACTCTCTATCTCTTCCGAAAACATTAGCAAATAAATTTGCATTATCGCAACTACTACGACTATTATTATTATTATTATTATTATTATTATTATTATTATTATTATTATTACTACTACTACTACTTTTCAACTCATTATCATTGTCATTATCAGCACACAAATTCGCATGAAATGTGATTGTATATATTTTAAAGTTTTGGGAAAAAAACTTCATCATGACAAATTTATTGACAGACTAATTATACAAATTTATTGACAGACTAATTATAAAAAATGCGCAGATGTTAAATGTGGGTTTATTATTGGTTTATTACCGAATAAGATCTAAATAAATCTTTACCAGTTTCAAAAGGTGTGACATGTTTAACCCGTTTTATAATGAAAAGGGAACTTATGTTCATGGTTGCAGATTTTTATACATTAATTTAATTAGTGTGAGCGAACAAATAATTTGCATGTGCAGCAAATAACTGACTTTTAAAAAAACACAGATTGCAAGCAAGCGCTACGTATTTAATAACTGAAGGAAATTGAGGTTTTTGTTGGTAATTTGTCAGTTTTTATAACGGTTTAGTCGAGGAAACGTACCTTCATATATGTGCCAACGTTGTAAGCTCATTATGGCTATGCAATCCTTTGTTTTTTTTCTATAATTGTCACATAACTTAGATAATCATCAAGTTTACGATATTCTGTGCATACATTAATCAATAATATTTTATTTAGTTTTCACATGAGTGTTATGATCGTCTTAAAACAAACAAAATACGATGGGTTCTAGTCTTTATTTGAATTGAAAGATCTATATGCGTGTCGAGAGGTAGTTGTTTTGGATGTGTCCGTATGTGTGCAACAAGAATGGAAAATAAGTATGTGGTACGCCTAATATGTTTAAGATGTTTATTTGTAGACTGTTAGTGAATCCGGGATTGAAAACATCTCCAAACATAAAATACAGAAGATGAAAAATAAAAATAAAGAGGAGATAACGTTCCATTTATATCTAGGAATTTCCAATGCTTCTTAATATTGATAAAAACTGGAGTGTTGCCATCAAAGCTTAGGACGCGGCCGATTCGATAACAGTTGTTATTCACTACTTCACCTTCTGATAATGATGTAGTTTCAGTGGCAGAAGAAGGTGAGGAAGTGGAAGAGTGATCTACTCAACCCAACGAATAAACCACATTATTAAACAACATTAATAACTTTCTGAAAATACGGCCATTGCCAAAATATTAAGTGTTCCGACCATTGAATCGAATATCGTGGAACGAAATAGTTCTGCCATTACAAATATTTGTTAATTGTCGCTTTATGTACAGTCTATCCACAAGTTACTAAAATGCTTGAAGATTGGATTACACACTACGACAACATGATTGAATTCCTTTTGTTCAGATGCATTTAGGAACTTATTTATCAAAGCAAACTGAAATCAACATTTTGGCCACAATCGGTCTTATAATGTACTAGCGGGGTGCCCGGCCTTTCCCGGCTGTTTCAAAGAACTCAGGGAGGTGGAGGAGCAAAACAACGGTAGCGGATGTGCTCGGGTGTGTCTAGGTGGTATAGGGAGGAACCTCAGGAGCGTGTAAAATTAAAGTGGTAGTAGCAGGGGGAAATGAAAACAACAATAAGCAGAGGTGTTAAAAAAGTGGTTTAGGCAAGCCAGGCTCGAACCCGTAAGGTAAAGAAGAAAAAAGGTTAAAAAAAAAAACGTGACCTCTTAGCCAATGTCTCCCGCGCCCGACTGGAAGTTCCGAACGTTGAAATTAAGCGTAGTCAATCAAACCGATACGATGACTTGTGAAAATGCGACGAAAAAACCGACCCCTCCTTGTAGAAAACTGCCTACTTAAGGGTAAAGGAATTAGTGTTTTTGAGTAATTTTTCGATCTTTGTCGTCCAAAAGATCGAGGTTTAAAACGATATCCGTTTCTTCACGTTCCGACGCGTCTATCGAAAGTTTTTGTGATATATGCAAACACACACGCAAACACATTTTGCCTTATATATATATATATATATATATATATATATATATATATATATATATGTATGTATATATATATACACACACACACATATATATATATATATATAGAGTGAGAGAGATGAAGAGAGAGAGAGAGAGGGAGGGAGAAAGGGGTCGAAAAAAAAGATACTCATGTGCTCCAAATATCAGGATACATATAGTTAAGTAAGCGGTTTGGATTTAGATTTATTTATAGGCTATTAATGCGCGGCGTATAGTGAAAATTAAGATACTTATTAATCATGTTGCATGTTTAAAGTAAATGAGTTCTCATGTGATTCAGATGAGACAGGTAACAAAATGATTTTGAAACACATGGCTTGATTGTTTTTTACATTTTGCGGTTTAATAAGAAACATGGTTTCTTAAAGATAAAATCATGTTTTTTGACCTGGAAAAATGATATTTAACGGACCTGCAAAGATTGAATGCACTGGGCTTATTAGAGGCTGAAATATATATTCATCATAGGCTGACAGATAAGACTCATCAAAGTCTGAAAGAATTAATCGAACAAGGAGATAAAAAATTTGGGAGGATAAAATTCCGAAAGACTAGATTCTGGAAAACGAGATTGGTTTATTCAATGTCTGAAATTATATATTCATTAGAAGTGAAGATATGGGATTTATCAGAGGTTGAAATAATTGATGCACAAGATTCTGAAAAATTGGATTCTGCAGTAATTAAAAGACTGAATTCGATAAAGATTTGCGGATAAAAAAACTATTTGAGAGAATTTAAAACATCGATTTTTCAATTTCTGTTACTAAATAATTTGAATGATTAATCAAGTTATTTCTATATATTTAGAACAAACATTGTATAATATTTTGTTTTTTTTTTACCATTTTCATATGTTTTGTATTTTTGTTTTATATTAATATCTATGATTTGCGAAATTTTAAAAGACTCGATATAATGTATATATTAAAGACTTGCAGGAATAAATTGCATTTCATATTAAATATAGTATGCAGAGAATTGCACCCTGTTTCGTTTCAGAAGACATATGCTAAATCTATATTATGATACAACCACACACACACACACACACACACACACACACACACACACACACACACACACACATATGCCAGAGATGGCTTTTTGTCGCCGGGTTCGAATCTATCAACTGGTGATACCCTGCACTGAAGATTCCCGTCATTTAATGATTAGATCACTCTGAAAAGTATTTAATGAAATAAATGTTTAAAGTTCAACGGCATTTTTCGTGGTTAACGAAGGCTGAATGGATATGGTCCTTGCTAAGATGGCTTCTGTCGCCGGGTTCGAATCTATCGACTGGTGTTAATCGTGATAACCTGCACTGAAGATCCCCGAAAGGATGAAACACCAGTGTATGTAGGTATTTAATTATTATAGTAAATAATTATATATATATATAGTCATCCACATACAGTACTGTTTCGCTGTATAACATCTCATCAGTGCGGCTAGACAGGCAACTACATGAAGCCAGGATCAAAACATGACCGCCCGTACGACAGTCAAAACTTTGAACAATTACGCCAATCAGCAGGTACTGCGCAGGTAGTGAATTAACGATGTTTTGACACACACATACACACACACACACATATATATATATATATATATATATATATATATATATATATACATTTATAAAAATACAACGAGTATTTAAACAAAAAAACTATCCAGATAGAAAAGGCTGTACACGGCTAAGTGAAACAATTAATATATAAAGTGGGATATCAGTGTTTGAAGTTCAATAAAAAATATTGACTCATCAGATCGATAAGAAATAACGAAAAGTAGAAACCCCTTCATGCAATAATATTTCGTAGCTAAATGTTTCTCATTAGAAGATTAGAAAGAGCAAAAAATAGAAATTTCTAGATGACAGTTATAGCTACTGTTGAGTTTATAAAATTCTTGATGATTTAATTTAATGATGGTTTAAATTTAAGTTTAAAATGCAAAAACCAAGTATCATGCTTCAATTGTTCTCAAAAGAGCAATATTCATTTCGAGCACGTTCCTGTCATTAAATGGCCTACTGTTGATTTTATATGCTTCGCCTTACTGGTTGTGTGGTGATAAAATGAAAACTTCAAGTATCATCGTACAAGTGTGCTTTAAACATAAACATTTATTTCGAACACGCTCCTGTCATATGAGAGAATTTACATACATGTTTATTTTTAAAAATAAAACGATATTTTTACTTCATATTTCTATTTATATGAAATAAAGAACATATCCGCTAACAATATTTTCTTGAAAAAGGATTTCGGCCTCAACAGAAAGATGTTCAACAAAATGTTTAACCATAAAATTTACCAAAAACTATTAATATTAAACTATAAAAAGAAAGATACTAGAATTTAAGCAAAAAATATTTTATTTCAACTCAATCAGATGTGCCTTATGCACTAATAAAAATGCAATTGGCATTTTGTTGAACTTTTTAAGATTTTAAATATTTATAAATTTTCTCATTATAAAAAACGATTATTATATTGATTATAATTTTTTGACAGAAGAAATAAAATGAATATAAAACATTAGAAGAACAATGCAAAATTATCCAATTATATCAATAAATATTAGTAAATTGTGTAAATAAATCTTGAAAAAAATGATTATTTAGTAAATTGATTTTAATTTATTGTTCATTTAAAAAAGTATTCAAATATTTTAAATCACTTAATTGTCAGCACATTTTTTCATTATCAAAAAAGATTATTGGATTATTTTTAATTTGCAAAATAAAAACCGGCAATGAAAAAATCGTAAATCAGCAAAAATTAATAAATTGTTTCATTATAAAAAATATTTATATACTACAGATATAATCTATGTTTAATTAATTTTAATCAAGTAAAACAAATATTTTCTTATCAATAGCATTGAAATAAAACAATCGTTTTTGTTATGATAAAATTTAATGAATTCGCTGATTCTGGATGTTTTAACTGTACTTCTATCTTTCCAAATTAAAATTAATCTAATAAATGTATTATTATGACAAACTTTATTGATAATTTAGTGACTTTAGATTTATCTTATGATGTAAACATTTGTCTTCTAATGTTTTTTATGCAATTCATTTTATTTCTTCTGTCAAAAAAGTATAATCAATATAATAATCGTTTTTTATAATGAGAAAATTTATAAATATTTAAAATCTTAAAAAGTTCAACAAAATGCCAATTGCGTTTTTATTAGTGCATAAGGCACATATGATTGAGTTGAAATAAAATATTTTTTGCTTAAATTCTAGTATTTTTCTTTTTATAGTTTAATATTAATAGTTTTTGGTACATTTTATGGTTAAACATTTTGTTGAACATCTTTCTGTTGAGGCCGAAATCCTTTTTCAAGAAAATACCTAACTTTTTAAAATTCTATTCATCAACAACGTAAGCAACAATAAAAATAATAGAATTATATCTATTAATTAATAGAACATGCTAATGATCACAGGAAAAGTATTACATAAAAAAAATTTACAGAAATTTGGTTTAAATTCTGAATTTAAGTGATTCATAAAAGTGCTATCGTTCGCCTGCAGGGATACAGTTATAGCCCCATACCACGCTGATTGGGAGGTTAGCACTCAAGTTTTTTCTATTTCGATTGGATATATGGTCTGATTTTTCTCAATTATTTGTTTCTTTTATATTTTTCAAAAGAAATGCCAATATTGATGGACGACATTTTGGAATGAAAATTAAAATTATATGAAATATTGGTGTCACTGATAATATTTCACTTGTTATTATTCTAAATAATGCAAGTAAAATGCCCAAATCGACTTTCATAAAAGTGAAGAATATCTGGTTTTACAATGAAATTTCTGCAAAAAAAAATTATTGAAATATATAATTTCGGAATTAATTCATTGAGGATCGTAATTTTAAAATAAAATCTATTTGTTTGAACACACACATATTCCATTGCAGTAGAAAAATTCTAGTGGCTTTTTGCAAATGCTCAGTATTTTGTTGACAATATTTGCGAATTGAAGAGTCAGTTTTGAGATAAATTTTGAATTGCTTGAGTGTAAATAAAATTGTTGTTTTTTAAACTCTAGTATCTTCCTTTTTAGAGTGTAATACTGATCAATAGTTTTCAGTAAAATAATTTTCCGGTTAAAATTTTATATTACATTTATCTCTTGAAGCAGAAATCGTGTCTCCAGTTTAGTTATGATTCATAACAGTGCTATTGTTCGCCTGCAGAGTAGCAGTTACAGCCCCATGCCATGCCTAGGTGATGGTTGAATTTTAAAAGCGAAAACCACCACTATTTATTTCTATTGAATGTATGACCTTGTTTTTATCAAATGTTTGCTTCCTTTATATTTTTTCAAAAAAAATGCCAACAATATTGGACATTTTCGAAGGAAAATTGACATTATTAGAAAAGTTAGTGTCACTGACAATATTCCACTTAATATTATTTATAACAATGCAAGTATAATGCCCAAAATCGACTCTATTCAAAGTGTGCAGAATAGCTGTTTTTACTTTGAAATTTGTTCCAAAAATATTTTGTTTTTTTGTACTGAAATTCATAATTTCAGCATTAATTCGCCGAGGATTATAATTTTCAAACATAAATCTATTTATTTGAACACACAAATATTTCATTGCAGTAGGAAACGTTCTAGTGACATTTTCCAAGTGCTCAGTATTTTGCTGATATTTGATACAATGTTTGAGCACTGAAGCATCAGTTTTGAGCAAACTTTTAAATTGCTGTCGACCATCAGTAGGATGAAGTTGAATAACTAATCTCTGTGGTATTCCAGCAATCTGCAAGGTTTGGAACCCACAGCAAACTTTAAAGGTGCAATTACATTCACTATCTTGTAGTCTTTGGCAGTTTTGTTTGTGTATTCTAAGACATTTCATCACTTTACTTTCTTCAAAAGTGAATAATTGTTTGGCACTGTCAGGGCACTTGTTTATCAAAAATTCCCAAAATGCAATAGCACATTCTTGTTGGCCACTATTAAAAACGCCTCCGATTGATTCTCTAAGATCAGCAACACTGTGAGTGCCAGGGACAAGCAATCTTTTTAATTGCTGAATTGGCAAATCAATGTTTGGAATGCTTTTAATGATGTTAGACAACAAAGGAAGGTGGTAAATTGTCTGAACAATACTGTTAGCAAAACAAGCATTTCTTTCATTGATCAATTTGAGGTCCAAATTATTTTGAGAAATTGAATTGTCTATTTTCAGCCATTTTCTATTTGGACTATTATGTTTTTGCTTCAAATCATGATCTATAACGATTGTTTTTTTTCGTTTATAAGTCTGTTTGTACAATGACAAACTTTGAGGCATAACAGAACAAGGAGGAAGCGGTGGCAAATCAACCCTGTCTCTTTTGGCCCTCAATCTATTATATTCAGTCCATGCACTTTTGTTACACATGGTCAATTTATGAGGGTCAAGGTCAATCAAATAGACATTGCACAGCTTTCTAGCACGTGACAAAGCTACATAGGCCATTCCATCTGAAAAGACATCAGATCCCAAGTCAACAATGATACCATCGACTGAAATACCTTGGGTTTTGTGGACAGTTAAAGCATAGCTGAGTGACAAAGGTATTTGAGATCTAGTCACAAAGAGTCCAGGAGAAAGTTCATAGTCAGCTTGCACAAATTAAACATTGACTGCATATGATCAAATTTTACAGTCACAGCAACAACTTTGCCATCTTTCATTTGTATTTCAGTGACTGTACCCATTGTACCATTGCAAAGTCCTTTTTCAATATCAATATTTCGACGCAACATGCATCTAGCACCAATTCCAATTTTAAGCACAGTTTCAAGTCCAGCTGTGTCAGAAATCTTTTTAAGTTTAGAAGTTTTTGGTGTCGGTTTTGGTTTTTTTTTTGTTACGGTTTTTTGTCTTAAGTTGGAATCAGTTACTGAAATTTCAATGATATGAATATTATTTTTTTTCAACATTTTATAATTCACTTCCTCAGCAGATTCATTTGTGGGTACAATGCAAATAATATGCATTTTCTTTTGCAAATTTTGCAAAAGATCAGTAACTTGATCAATATTTGCTTTTTGTTTAGGATTGATTCGATGCCTTTTCAAGATCTCAATATCCTAATCAGTTGGTGACCCAAGTCTTATTCTGTTAAGAATATTAACAAAGTTTTCATTGTCATCTTTTTGTCGCACATTTATGGTCAATTCATCATAATCGAAATATGACCACAAATTTATACCAGCAATTCCCAAATTTGATTTTCTAGCATCTTGAATAGATATTTTGGAAAATACAGGTTTTTCATTAACAGGTGGAAGCTGAAATAAATCACCAAATGCAACAATTGACATGTTTGCAAATGGATACACTTGTTTCCTAATATCACCAAAAACATCTTGCAAACGTTGGTGAATAAATGCTAATTGCAAGTGACTAACCATGCTTATTTCATCAATAATGAATAATCTCGCATATCCAAGCATGGTTCTCAAACTTTTTATTTTATCCTTTGATAATGGTTCATATTTAGGTGTAGAACCATGCTGCACATTTAGTTGAAAGACTCTATGGCATGTAGATCCTTTCAAAATGTAAGCACTGACACCAGTAGGAGCACAAATAACTACACTGGGTCCATTGATGGCAGGATATGTGAGAGTAATTTTATCTGCCAGTGCATTGATCAGAAAAGATTTGCCCACATCCACAAAACCATTAATAAATTTGAGAATTTGTGGACAATCGTCACAATTGCACCTGTGAATAGGGCTTTTCTCATTCCAATGAAGATTTTGTTGCTCAAGTTTGGAAATAATTTCATTATAAATTTCTTTTTGAATGAAATTCAATTTTTGCTCATTTTCTAAAACTTGAACTTCAGTGACATGTCTGATTTGAGGCATATTCAAATCAGCTTCATTTTTATCTGCCTCTTTAGCCATATTAGGATCGCAATCAATTTGATCATCATCAGCGTTATTTTCATTTTCATAATTTTTAGATTTTTGCTCTATTTTTTTGCTTATTTCAATAGCATCTTTAATTTTTTTCTTAATACTTTCATAATTTGTCATTTTAGACAAATATGGAGCATTTTGATGTAATGATTGCTCATATGATTTACAGATTACAAATTGGCATATTTTGTTGTAACATAAACCTCAGTGTGAAATTTATTTTCATTTGAAAAGGATTCATTGTAAAGGTCAGAAATAGTAGCATCCCTGCTAACCTGGTAAATTAACTCACTATATATTGACCAGTCCCCTTCAAGTATTGCGATGTTATATTTGTTAAACCATGTTCCAATCGACAATAATCGATATATTTTTCTGATCACTGTTCTCAGGTGTTGCGAGTGTGGTGACAAGAGTTTCAGCAGGGCCAGCTTGTCCGTGCAATCACTCTGGCCACAGCAATAAATTCTATCAGAATGCATACCTTTGCAACTTTGGAAACTATCCAATTTCTTCCTCATTTGAGCAATTGTCAAATTCGGACTCAAATCAGACAAATTGTTATGCAATCTTTTAGCATATTCCAATTTCTGAGCTGAGTCTGGACAGCCATCTTCGATTCTACACAGACGAGTCATTGATATTCTGTAGTCACTGTTATTAATTTGATTTTCATTGTGTCGATGAAAATTAGCATCTTTGCTTGACATTTCGAATTTGCAAGTAAATTTAGATGCTGTTTTTCTATGTTTATTTTTATATTTGTTATAATATGCTTTTGCACAAATTTTTTCTCTATTTTTTTTTTATAATACTGGGCCATTTTCGCAATTCTGAACTCTTTGTTTTATTTTATCTTTATTTTTTCAATAATATTCAGCTTTTCTAGCTTTTTTAGCAATTTTATCATATACTTTTTTATTGCCATCATTCATGATATATTCTTGACAGGCCACAAAATCACCACAATACCACATTTACTCCAGGGGGGTACTACGTAAGTCCCAGGAGTCCTACGTAAGTCCCTTATAGTAAAAATGTTGGTGCTCATGCACTAATTGTAACACGCTATTATTTTCTTAATAATACAAAAGAAAGTAAGAATTTTATTGACACAGTATTTGTAAACAAACAACAACAAAAAATATAGTACGCTTACGTGTTGAAAATAATGCAAGAAAATGTTACATCTAATATTTTACACAAATACTGAACAGTAGCCCTCCCCTCTCTGTCTGTCTGTCTCTCTCTCTCTCCCTCTCTCTCTCTGTGTTGCTGTTATTATGGTAGTACGAATAGTGGTTTACGTTGTAGTGGAATATATATCTTGCATTATTTACAAAAAGTTGTAAATAATGCAAGAAAATGTTACAGCCAGTTACAAAATTAAAAATGATAATAATATATTCATAATATATTCTTGACAGGCCACAAAATCACCGCAATACAACATTCACTCCAGGGAGGGTCCTACGTAAGTCCCAGGAGTTCTACGTAAGTCCCTTATAGAAAAAATGTTGGTGCTCATGCACTAATTGTAACACGCTATTATTTTCTTTATAATATAAAAGAAAGTAAGAATTTTATTGACACAGTATTTGTAAACAAACAACAACAACAAAAATAGTACGCTTACGTATTGTAACTACTGCAAGAAAATGTTACATGTAATATTTTACACAAATACTGAACAGTAGCCCTCCCCTCTCTGTCTGTCTGTCTCTCTCTCTCCCTCTCTCTCTGTGTTCCTGTTATTATGGTAGTACGAATAGTGGTTTGTTTACGTTGTAGTGGAAAATATATCTTGCATTATTTACAAAAAGTTGTAAGTAATGCAAGAAAATGTTACAGCCAGTTACAAAATTAAAAATGATAATAATATATTCATAATATATTCTTGACAGGCCACAAAATCACCGGTAGTAATGTAACGGATAATCAAAAATAGGGGAAAAATCAGTTATGTAATATTTTACACAAATACTGAACAGTAGCCCCCCTCTCTGTCTGTCTGTCTCTCTCTCTCCCTCTCTCTCTGTGTTGCTGTTATTATGGTAGTACGAATAGTGGTTTGTTTACGTTGTCGTGGAAAACTCTGATGAAACTAAAATCCGGCAATTTTTATTTTTTTAATAACGGTATTAGTATCAAAATATCTGAAAATGATATCTTAAACTAAACAGAAGAATGTCAAGGTAATTATTGTACTATTTCAGAAAATGTTCAATAAGTATGTCTCAAGTAAATTAATTTTTTATTTTTTCTACCGGTACCCTACGCTGGATTACACAATAGTAGTCTCTAAGTAACATTTTGTTTGTCTCGCAGTTACTTGCGAGACTAATAAGTAACATTTTGTTTGTCTCGCAGTTACTTGCGAGACTAATTAACCAAAAACAAGAAAGAATTCACATTATTTTGTTTAAGGAACTATTTATTTATGAATATTTCTCCCAGGATTGCATCGCTTCCCTGTCCAGCAAATATTTCTTACCAATCCTCAAAGAGTAATCAAATACACTTCAGCGTTTATTATCACAATTGCTGAACTTTTTATTACCTTTATGTAGAAAATACACGTTAACCTGGTAAATGCCTTAGGTTTTTAATCCAACTAATTAAGTCATGAGTGACATTGATTTTCTTGCCGGTAAAATACCTCATGGAAAAAATGTTATCGATAATAAGACTTAATTGAATACATTACAATATTTTGAGGCATTCAGTTTTCATATCAACGAAGTCAATACATTACAGTGTACCTATTCTTCATTTTTCGTTTTGTTAAACTCAGTGATACGATAGAATCAACAGAGTGACGTTTCTGGAAGTTTTTTTTCAAATTTCAGACAAGTTTCTGCTGGGGACAAGTTCAGCGTTTCGCTGTTATTATTATTTAATTTTGTATGTAAAATCTATTACGTACTTTTTATATAGAAGTGTGCATGTTCAGTGCATTTTCAATAATTACAATAAAATCATGTTGATGACAGCTTGGAGGTTTTCATAATGATCGCGACTTTTGTAATAGATGATTACGATATTTTCTGAAGAGAACAACATTGGGATGTTAAGCTTATATTTGTTATATCGCTCACATATCAATTCACGTCCATGCATATTAGATCTGATATTTTTATCTTATTCTTATGTATTCTATGACACAATAATAGCTTCAAAAAGTAAGGCCGCCTATATTTTTATTATTCCCTATTAAATCAGAGAAAATTTCAAATAACAGTTTTATGATAGTTGAACTTATGCATTCATGACATGAAAGTTTCATCTCTCTGTTGCGGGTATTGACAGTGTAAAGGTCTAAGCAAGCAATCCTTGTCATAGATGCATGTCGGAAGCAGAATGGTTTCATTGAATTCTTGCCAACAGTACAATGAGAGTTGTGGATATTATGTAGTAAAAATAAATTCTGGGCTACAAAAGGTCGCTAATTTGAATACCTCTACTCCTGTGTTAGAATGCCTTCACCTTTTGGAGTAATATGATCATAGGATTTACTTTTGAAATAATACTCGTATTACAGCGCGGTTAGCCATTATTATTAGCTGACAAAAATGCATTCAGAACAATGGCAACTATATGGAAAAAAATTTTTTGGATCATAAAGATCCCTCGTTTATATGTTACCATTCCCGTCTTTGTAGCTCTTCAAAATTTTTAGTTAAAAAATATATGCGATTTTATTTTTGGAACAACTCTCGAAGATTCAAATGAGGTACCACGTATGGGATATCAAAAATGTTTGGGTTTTATTTTATTTATTTATTTTTTTTTGCTTAAAAAGAAGACGCGTGATATCCATTACATCAGCTAAACCAGGGGTTGATAAATATTTTTTGTGCAATAAACCGGATAAATGGACAAATTAAACTCGTGGACTGCAATACAATTTAAATAAAAAATGCAAATTAGAACAATAGTTTATGTGGAAGGGAACAAATGCTGAATTAAGCACGACTTGATAATCATGGAGAAAAGTGCAGCACAAACAAACACAAATAAAACCATCATTTTTATTTACTAACACATAGCATACTTACTGAAATGATAATTCTACTAAGCTGTGAACATATTCGCATCTTAGAAACGAAGCATCACAAAGTCAGTAAAATTTATTATAGTGGGATTTTTTTTTAAGATATTATACAGAATTGGTTCGTAATCGCAGTATTCAGTCTCAAGAATTATATGTAAATGTTCATCGGTTAATATCGTTCGATATATTGACTTCAAATAAATGATTTTTTTTAAATGTATATTGTATCACGATATTTTTTATCCATAACTATTATCGGAGAAATTCTTAAGTTAGCTATTGAGCCACTAAATCCAATCTTGCTGTGAATAACAGAACATGAACGCCCATCTAACTCAGCGTGCTGGCGTCGAAGTTTTGATTACTTAATTATCAGAATAAATATAAACTCATATGACGTTGCATAGGTGAAATAATGATCAAGCGAGAGAAGACATTTGATCGAAAGCATCGAAAGAATAAATATAAGAAATTGATCTCTTTTAGTCTTCTTCACTCCACTGATCGTTAAACTCAAAGATCATGTTAAATAAACCCCATCCCTTTTCTATCAGTCGGATTCAACTTAGTTGTTTTAAAATTGTATATAAGAGTTTTGATTTAAGACAGTATGGGAGGATAACATATGGGTGCATATTAGAAAAAGTAGCTTCCAAGCTATGAACATTATTTTCAAATTTTATACGTCTTTCTAATAATAACTGAAACGTGGTGTTTTATATGTAGTACGGCGCAAAGTAACACGTCAACCATAGTTTCGTAGTTTTCGAGCTAGACGACATATCCATCCATTCAGCGCGGCCGTAACCGAGATTAAACTCACTATACGAGTTTGTAGTGTAATTCAAATATTGTCAGTAGATGAATACTTGATGCTTCGCCAGGGTTATCAATGGTATTTTTTATCCAGACACCATCACTACACGGAGTGCCTACCACGGCTTAAGAGAGTCCCATCTACATTCGAGAGAAGGATAGACCGTGCCAGTTTTTCAACATGGTATTTTACCTCGCAGTATGGTATAGAAACTACATATACATTTATAATAATTTTTTTTAAAAAAGGATTACTTACAGAGGTGCTATATTATTATTCATTTTAAATACTTGATAAAACAATCAAAAATACACCATACGATCGTATGACTTGTAATGTTAAGAAAACAATACACAATAATGTTCTTCAATGTTTTAAGCAAACGTAATAGGGATTATTATTAACATATTTTTTCATCATTTTGTAAATGAAAGACAATACTGGTCGAAAAGGACATAATAACAGACACTTGATATAACTTTGGGATTTGCTTTTAAAACAATCTTGACGGTATCCAATCTTTTCTGAAGTAATCCATTTCAGGGCTATACAACAATTTATCTCCTGCCATTTCCAGTTAATAATTTTATATTCACAAAACCTGTTTTTTTTAACTCTTGTAATACGTATGTTGAAACGCCTACTTGCAAGAATCATCGCCTTTAATGCTTTCATTCTTTAATTTTCTTCGCGTCATAAAATTCTGTTCTGTAACACGAAAGGCGCTTTTTTATCCTCCGATAGATCTTTGCATCATCATTAACTTAAGAGGTCCATTATAATATTTCATTGCAGCTATTAAATTAGTGTCATATTGATTTGCGTGTATGTAATTTCTTTTTTTTTTTTTCATTTCAAGAAATAATTGAAGATGTAACGTCATCCGTTTATTTCCAACCGCACCTACTTCAAATATATCACGTTTATATGGCGTTGTCAATCCAGATAATGACGGTCGGAGTTCAGCTGGAAATAGTCTCGTATTGCTGTAATCCGAGTTATATACCGGTGCATCATATAAGCAGGTGGCATATATCATCCACGGTGTAATACACATCGAAAATATTTCGATGATAAATAAATAACAACAGAAGTTTTGTCTCCCTCTAAAGGTTAAATTGTATACAAGTTTCAATTTGTCAGATATCTTTTTTTATTAATATACATTTAACTTTGTCCAGTTTGGTGCCAATAACATAGTTCAAGAAAAGTTGGCAAAAGTTAAATTCTAATATCATTATATTTATTTCTCATAATTTCATCATTGCTTTAACTGGCAATTAGTACATTTATATTTCTTGTCTGATGTAATCGTTTTCAGTCTGGCGAAGTTTTTTTTCAGTTCCATGCAAAATCTGCAATATTTCGTTATAACGTCATCTAAATCACACAAGTCGTACTTTATTTTTACTTTAAACGTCACGAATAAATATTAATCGGTTTTTAAATCAGGAAAATTAAGTTCTCACAAAATCAGACATACTTTTCCTAATCTAAAATCATTTCTCGTACACTAACACAGGACATAAGCTATAAGTGTCGTATTAGAACGGGTAGTCAAATCGACTCTTATCCAAAAAGCCTTGAACGTGTATCATTTTTTTTCTTTCTTTAAAGGTTTAGAATTTTTATCAATTACATTTATTTTCCAAAGATATAAACTTCAGTTTCCAATAATTCAAACTAATATTTTATTTTATTTCTAACAAAATCCTAAAATCTGTAAGAGATGTGTCTCTTATATAAATGTTATAGTTTCCCTTAAAATTAAAGTATGTATAGTTGTAACTAAGGAAAGGCTTTAATTGAATGTTTGGTTCCTTGATCATCGTACTTTCTAAATTGTGGCGAAATATCACTAATAAATTCTAAACTGTGCGAAATATTACTAATAAATTCTACAGTGCCGCCTACTCCCCCCGCCATCCGTATTCCATTCTGTGACTAAAAACACACTAAGCGACATACAAATTTCTGGACATGATGTCGCCAAGCTTATCAGAACTTTGATTCTAGTAAAGCAACTGGCCCCGACAGCATTCCAGTCATAATACTCAGAAAGCTTCAACCAGAACTAGCTCACATACTTACAAAGCTGATTAACCGTTGCCTTAAACATTAATGCTTCCCAATAACTTGGAAAACTTCATCACTCTGCCCTGTATTTAAGAATTCCGGTGATCGATCCCCCCCCCTCTCTCTCTCTCTCTCTCTCTCTCTCTCTCTCTCTCTCTTGCTACAGACCAATCAGTTTCGTGTGTGTCATGTGTAAGTTGTTGGAAACTGTGATAAACAGACTAGTGGTCAACTACGTCGGCAAAAATTACCTGCTGTGATATGCAGTATGATTTCCGTTCTGCGATATCTACAGCTCACGTACTCACTGTTATATCACAAAAGATTAGTTAATCGTTCGACAGAGGCTTTGTTTTTAGAGTAATAGCTCTTGACATATCAATAACTTTTGATAGAGTGTGAAATAAAGGTTTGCTTCACATAATCGTCAGCAATGTAATCGATGAGAATGTCCTCTCAGTTATAAAACACGTTCTCTCTCTTGTAGGCTTAGATGGGCAGAAGACGGAAACTCAGTGTATTAACGTTGGTGTCCATCAGAATTCTATCCTTGGTATAACCCTGTTTTTTATCTGTATTAATGATTTTCCAAATCAAATTATTGTCATTTGTAGACATTTATGCAGATGATACAACAATCTATAGCGACACTTCAATGGCCAGCAATGACAAATATCCTGAGAACGTGGTGTAATGTGGGAAAAGGTGGCTGCTTAATTTTAATGCATCGGAAACCAAGCTTCTCTCCTTTCATCATGATCGATCTGATCTCTACCACGACTCAATTGAAAAAAATGGCTCCAGTCTTGGTGGAGCGCCATGTCTTAACAAGTTTCTAGGACTGGCCTTCACTTCTGATCTGAAATGAAATACATACATCAAATCTGTTGCCAAGATTGCTGTGAAAATGGTTGGATCACTGTATCGCTTCAGTAAGTATATTATTGCCAATGTGATCCTCTATATGTATAACAGCTGGATGCGCACTTCAGTAGGGTACTGCTGCCAAATAGAGGCAGGATCTGCTTGCACTAACTACCCTGCTCTGATAGAGTTCAAAACCAGCTTTGAAACCAAGTAGGTGATGCCCTTTTTTCTTCCCTGCAACCTCTTTTCCACAGAAGAGACGTCGCAAGCCTGTCTCTGATCTATTGCTATTTTCATAGTAAGTGCTCTTCTGAACTCCAATCTATGATTCCTCTTGCCACACTTTCACAAGAAAACACTCGATTAGCTAAAACTACTATATATGTTTCCCCACTCTTTACCTGTGCCTTAATATAAACGCAGATTCCATGACAAAGGCTTCTTTTCCAGGACTTTAGAACACTATTCTGCTGGCATGCTTTCCCGCTGAATACAACATCGTAGCCTTCAAATATCATGTAAACAAGTTCCTGTTAAATCGTTTTCATAAATAATCAAATTCCACCTAATTTACACTATTAACAACTACGTCACTACCATCATACATTCATTAACCATTATCCTTCGGACTTTGATAAGTGGTAACCTTCAAGTAAATAAAAATGTTCTGGTTTTGTGCATTATAGCGTTGAATTTATCTTAGTTTTGATTTTTTGGCTTGTGTGTCCAAGCCAACCAGGCATATTTTATTAATAAAAGTTTAAAGTGGTTACGGATATCGTTATACTACAATCAGCCGATCACTGAGGTGTGACCGACAGACGTGTTATAGTAAATGTCTTAAAGCAGTCTCGGGAAGATATGAAGATGGCCGTCGTTAGGGTCTGTAAGAAGAAAAGCATACCTGAGATGTTGGATGTGCTGTGTGGCTCCTTCTTCTCCCAGAAGACGTCTTGACCTCTTCACTCTTCTGACTGGAATTTTCTTTCTTCATTTTCCGGACGGCTTCGTTGTTTCAATGAAGGCATTTATGAAGGCATTCATGGCATACACAAGACAGACGACACGCGACACATTTGTAATATATATGGAACATAACTAACTATTTTATTTTACATTAGAGATATAATATATTACACACAACTTTTACAATTTAAAACTGGACAATAAGCTTTTCAAAGCTTACTAACCTAACTAGTTTTGAGGGAGGGGGTGCTCCCCCCCTCGTTTACGGCGAGACAAAAATTATGATGCTCACCTCATGACGGCCTGAACAGAAAGAGAGAGAGAGAGTGAGCTCTAGGAAAAGGAATTATGAGAAAGTGTTTCTTTGTATCTCTACGCACATGGTCAAATCACCCCCCGGCCATGCTGCGGAAGGTTTTAGAAACAGTGGTACTAAGAAATAGTGCAACATCTTTGCAAGGGCGGTACAGCTGAAATTGGGTATAAAAAGTGAACATTGAAAAGATGTCTGCACCAGCAACTTCTTTGATTATTTTACCGGGGTAACAGAAATGTGGGCATTAAGTGCCTTGCTTTTTAACTATTGATGGTCAAGAAGTGTACGTCGCACCACGGTTGGACAAAGGCCGAATATATGTATTCACGTATTAAACGATTTTAATCAAATATGGACGTCGTCCTTAGTTTAAATATATACTAGACATATAGAAAGAGAAGTTTCTTTTAAATAGACATATAGAAGAGAAGTTTCTATTAAATAGAAAGATAGAAAGAGAAGTTTCTTTTAAATAGACAGATAGAAAGAGAAGTTTCTTTTAAATAGACAGATAGAAAGAGAAGTTTCTTTTAAATAGATAGATAGAAAGAGAAGTTTCTTTTAAATAGACAGATAGAAAGAGAAGTTTCTTTTAAATAGACATATAGAAAGAGAAGTTTCTATTAAATAGAAAGATAGAAAGAGAAGTTTCTTTTTAAATAGACAGATAGAAAGAGAAGTTTCTTTTAAATAGACAGATAGAAAGAGAAGTTTCTTTTAAATAGACAGATAGAAAGAGAAGTTTCTTTTAAATAGACAGATAGGTAAACATTGTTTACTCATCAACTTTTGGTACGTAGTAATTTGGTATGATGTTCAGTATGTATTGTCAAGTTTGACGTATGCTAGACGGGTCAACGGCGCATATTGTCGAAAAACATCGCCAGAATAAGGAAAGCTTTTGAATAGCAGAACGATGGGGACGAGGTATCAGTAGACGAAGAGAGGCGAATACGCAGTAGGGAACAAGTAAGCAGAATATTAAAAGCTCAGCTGACCGAGTAAGTAGTTGGAGCAAGGGCCGCTATTCACTAATTAAACAAGTGAAACCTGACGAACCCACAGATGTTGTGTTGCCAGATGAAAAAAGTAAATCGGGTCAGTTGTTCAAATGAGTCCCGCTTCATATAAGACTTCATTTGAACAAGATCGACTAAGTATCTCTCCCCCCTCTCTCTCTCTCTCTATATATATATATATATATATATATATATATATATATATATATGTGTGTGTGTGTGTGTGTGTGTGTATGTGTGTGTGTGTGTGGGTGTGTGTAGTTGTTCAAATGTTACTAATATGTAATCTAAAAAAACTAGTTTACTGATTGACTTTAAATTTTGGTACAAAATATTAATGGGATACATGCGTGCATTTATATATCCCTTTTTTATTATAATGTTATACGAAATATTTATTTGGTCATTTTGTTACAAGCAAATTATTCACCATCACTTAATAACCTTAGTTTTTCAACCATTCCCTCATTTCATTTACTTTCTTGATTGACGAGACGTTTTCGCCAGGTTTGTAAACAAATACACTCGAACTCTATTTCGAGAATAAGGAAGAAAATTCGCTATTCACCGTTATGACACTGAATGTCAACAGAAGTTAACAGTTAAATAAGCCGAACTTTTTCACAAACAGATAGATAATATAAGTTTTTCAATAAAAATAATTTCATCCATTTAAAAAGTAAAACTTTTCACAAATAAACAATAAATAGAACTTTTTAAAGGATGAAAGTATTTTTATTTAAAACTCTTAACCTACATTATTCATTTGTTCATTTGTGAAAAAGTTCTTCTCATTTAAAAATGTAAATTTGTTTTTTTCATTCAGTGGCATCACGGTGATTGCCGAACGTAGTTTCTTATACTTCGTACAGGGTTTAAGAAATGTTCGAGAGTATTTGTGCAACCAAACGGCAAACCTCTCAGATTTTCTTCTCTTTTATTTTAAAATTTATTTCTTGCTGTGCTTCAACAATAAAACACATAACCCTCACGTAAATAAAAAAAAAATGAGCTTGATTTGTTGTTTAACATTTTTTACCTGGTTCGAATACTCACTTTTCATTACATTAATTTCGGATATCAAGACAGGTTTCTAAAATTGTTTTAAAAAAAATGATGTAAACTACTAGGAGTTCGGCCCGGCTTTGCTTTGGCCCTATCTACTGTTCATAAATTTATGTACATATATATATATATATATATATATATATATATATATATATATATACATATATATATATATATACATATATATATATATATATATATATATATATATATATATATATATATATTAAAAAGTTTGACTCATGTCCCGATAACGCACATCTAAAATTTCAAGTGTTTAGACCCAAAATAAACGAAGGAGTTTGGTAGAGTCTCCAAAGGTCAACTCTTTAAACTTTGACCTCTTGGTAGCCACATTTCCGCCCACAAACCAATTAAAAAGCTTGCTGCATGTCTGATTACCCTTTATGTAAAATGTAAAATGTTTAGATCCAGAATTAGCTGAATAAATTGCTAGAGACTGCAACGGTAAAATATTTAAAACTTTGGACTTTGACCCGTTGGTAGCTAAATTTTCGTCCAAAAACCGATGAAAAAGCTCGCTCTATGTCTGAATACACTTTATGTAAAATTTCAAATGTGTAGACGCATATTGGCTAAGTAATTCGGTAGAGACCGCATATGTAATTTTATTTGAATTTGACCCCAATTTTGACCCTTAACATTTATTGTTTTGGACTTAAATCCATTTAAAAAGTTTGATCCATGTTGAAGTAACCTACATCTAAAATGTCAAGTGTTTAAACACAAAATCGGCGGAGGAGTTTGTTAGAGTTTTCAAAGGCCAAATCGTTAAACTTTGACCTCTTGTCAGCCAAATTTCTTGGCGAAAACTGACTATAAGATTTTCCCAAATCTCAGTACCCCTTATGCCAAATCTGTAGATGAAAATTGACAGAGTAGTTTGGTAGGGAAATGTACACACACAGACAATTTCACTTTTATAGATACATAGATTTATTTTTTTACCTTAACCGCCAAATGTAAACTGCGATATTAAAAACAAGAAGAAGAAGAAGAAGAAGAAGAAGAAGAAGAAGAAGAAGAAGAATGAGAAGAAATAGGAGAATGCGACGCAAATTGCTGAAAAATTGTAACAGAACGCTCAATGGATTCTAAGAAAATAACGTTGCGACTACTTTTTTTTTCACACAAAAACTTCGGTTTATTGATACGAAAATATTCTGTTTGCGATGCGGGACTTCCTGTTTTAGTATAAACAAATAAATAAACAAATAACGTGTTTACATTTAATGCTTTACAGAAATAAGTAATTTTTGAGTATATTCGGCATAAACGTTTTTTTATGTAATAGTTTGAATCTGTTTTTATAAATTTAACTATATATTATTTTTATAATTGCTTATTGAGTAATTGTTTATTTTATTATTGTTTCGTGATGATGCAAGTGTTAAAACAAAAAAAACACTTGCATCATCAATGACAAAACGTATGAATTACCACCGCTTTACACATGCACATAAGAATAGTTTTATTACAATAGAGGATTCCATCTTTCAGAATGCATATACTCAATAGATCAAGTGAGGAGGCGAACACAAAGAAAAACAATGATGATATTTCAATAAATGATTGAACGAGTCAAATAAAAAAAGAACATGTAAGCCCGAATGTCATCGAAAACTCTGCTTGATTGTCTAACGAGGATGTTTGTGGCTATTAGGGCTGGGTAAAATAAAACATGACGTAGTTAGCTGAGTAACTTTATCAGTAACTCGAAAACAAAATATAAAAAATAATATGTGTATCCCGAGGTTTCTGAGGAATTGAAAGATAAAGTATTGCCAATATATTATTTGATCCTTTTTTTTTCTTTATCCCGTACTCTTTCCTTTCACTTCTTCGATTTTCTCTTCTGGTTATATTAATGTTGCTCCCTCCCTTATTTATATGTTTCTCTCTATTTTTTTCTTCAGTGAAAAATCCCTTGTAGTTAGGCGTTGCACTACCTATTCGTTATTGTTTTGCTTTCTACGACTTCATTAGTAGCTTTGCGTAAGTTCCTATGATTGTAGTCTCACCATCACGATAGCGACCTACATGTCAAATAATAGCAAGTGGATTTCGTAATCTTTCCCATATTCATATCCGATTGAAACGAAGCATGTTTTACGAAATCCCTTTGAATTCCTGTCATTCGTAGAATACTTCAATTTATATTTAGACCATTTCGTAATCTTCGCAAAAATTCTCGACTAGAACACCATATCTTTCTCAATGTCCATCTGATTCTGATAACTCAGCTTCTGTTTAGGCGATTCTTTATTCTTTTGACATATTTCTAAACTGGAACAGTATATGCTTTGCAATGCCTGTTGGTTCTTTCAGAATACAGAGAAACCGGAATTGTTGTCGTTCTTTTTCGGTTATCTCAGTATGAGTTCACTTCGGTGCACGAGATGCGAGTTAATATGTCGCGGATTCGTGTTATAGCTCGTTTAATGAAACCCAGTGCTAATGAATGGAATGATTCTTCGAAAATCTTTTGTCTGTATGTAGTTTATATTTCCTGCTAAGACCGTATTTTTTCACTTCATTTAATTATAAGTTTTCGTTACAATCTTCGTTTTGAAGGAAAAGGCGAGGTCACAAGATAAAAAGATGAAATGCTGAGTGGTGTGCGCGAGAGAAATATAGGGGATAAGATAACTGTTTGCACTGGTTCGGCTGTCGCGTTAGTTCGTAGGTGGATGTAAGGGTAGCGTATCGATTGACTGTCTGGTAACTATAAACGGGGAATCGCTTATCCCGTTCTGTATTATTGCACGCTACGATTTTAGATCACACTATATATTTGTATATATATATATGTATATATAATGAACAGTGAGATAGATATATAGACAGATAAATAAATAACTATCTATTAAGGTTACTATGTTGGATGATATTGTTTGCGTAAGTAATATTACAATTATAAGGGAACAATTATTCAATGGTCGGGTCTGGGTATGAACAAATCGTTAATTTATTGTTAAATTATATTACCTAGGCAAATCATAGCATTATCAAATTAGCTTAACACATAAGTAATTGCATATTGTCGGAAATAATTATCCTATCACATCATAATATATATATATATATATATATATATATATATATATATATATATATATATATATATAAGCGAGACAATACACTGATAAGAAATCAGATGAAATATCCTGATAGATATTTCTTGAAGTAATACTTTCAGGGCGATCCTAGCCAAAAAGAAGAAGCTCAATATTAAGGAATAGAGCACTATATAAGTTTAGTGGTTATATTTAAATTCTGAAAAATAAAACAACATATAGACACATATATTCGAATTAAGAATGTATTGTTAGACAAAAGGAATATATGGAAGGGTTATGTTGATTTCCTTAATCCATGGATTTTCAATAATGGCCCATATCATCAGTGGAAATGAAATGCGGTCATTTCATTTCCTTTGATGATTATTGAAAATCCATGGATTAAGGAAATCAATATAATCCTTCTATATATTCCTTTTGTCAAACAATAAATTTTTAATTCGAATATATGTGTCTATATATTGTTTTTCCAGAATTTAAATATAATCACTAAACTCATATATATATATATATATATATATATATATATATATATATATATATATATATTGAATGCAGAAAAATAGATTTTTCAAAAATAAAACATTAATTACAACATTCTACAACTTTTAAAGAATGCGCATTTTATTTTCCATTTGTTTCAAGGAACATTAGATTGTCAGAAAGGAGATTTTCTCCCATATTTTCTACAACATTGAAAAACAATGTATTCATTCTAATTTATTTTTATTATCTAAGTATATAAGTTAGTTTCTTCAATAAATCTTACACTGTGACATGTTTTTTTCTATAGGTAAAATATTCAGAAACTTTTTTCCAAAAAACATCTATTGTTATAAAACACTTAGTTTTTTCTTATTAGTTTTCTTTTTTCCTAAATGAACTTGCCTCTTTTTTGCACGTGTCTTGGCACAAAATGTGAATAATTAACGACTACCACCCAGATGTCTCAAGCAGGCCATAACTAAAGAAAAAAACGTAACGCTATTTTTTCAGTTTAAAACATTTATTTCCCGGGGGGAAAAAGTTACCATAAATGCATTGTCTACCCGAAAGTTGTCTTCAAAATGCGAAGTATATATTTCAAATTTACTTACCCTTCTTATTCTATTAAAAAAACTGAGTCAAAATTTATCTGCTTTGTTCAAACTCATTTGTTAGAGGTTTGTACCCGTTGCAATTCAGACATCCCAACAAAAAACTATCACAATCAAATGGTTATAATTCGCTGATGCTTATAATGAAAAGAAGATTCATATTAATAACACACAGAAATACACACACACACACATATATATATATATATATATATATATATATATATATATATATATATATAAAATAAAAAGGAACAAACTGAGTTATGTGTTCATCAACGTTTCGTTTTTATTTCGAGACTTCCTCTGGATGTACCTAGAATCTCAAAATAAAGACGAAACGTTGATGAACACATAACTCGGTGTGTTCTTTACTATTTTCTCTATATTTGTCGGAATTCTATTTCCATTATTCTCATCATATATATATATATATATATATATATATATATATATATATATATATATATATATATATAAAAGATGTCGTACACACGGTCAAATCACCGATGTAAAAAAAAAAAACAATGAAACTGGTTAGAACCAGATGGGTGACCATATTGGAATTCTAGGCGTTGTATGTGCTTTCTCTTATCTCAACAATGTTTTTAGTAATTCTACCTTATACTAAGATTAAATAATGCCGTTTCAGCTTGGAAACCCGACGTTCTCCAGGATTGAATGAGGATCAATTAATTTTCCAGCCTCCCATACTTTTATTAAAATATAAATGGTGAAATTGGCTTTTCTTTTTAATCAAATCACTTGATTACCTGGTTTAGTTAGTGCCCTTTTCCCGCAATGTATTGGGAGTAAGCTTTACGTTTTTACTCGCAGTAAGTTAGTCCACAATACATTGTAGTCTACATTTCACTGTAGAGAATGTTCTGTTTATTGTTATAAAATTATCTGTAAATAAAAGCTTCACTTACAGTTTAAAATGCAAATGTCAAGTATCATGGTTAAATTGTTTTCTAAACAGAACCATTCATTTTGAATGCGCCCCAAAATGTACTAATGATTATATAGTCTGCGCAGTTCTGCTAGTTCGGTGATAATATATTTCAACTGCACATGATGTTAGGTTGTATAACAGTGTTAACTTTGATCAAAATTGGACTTTCGTTTTTTCATCGGGTTTTCCGATTTTCTATATTTATCAAACGCATTCCGATACAACCCCTACGTAAAACACATCCAGACACAGTAAGTACTTCTTGTGAAATTATAAAATAATCGGTCAAGCATTATCCGAGTCTACACACGGAAACAAACTCACACACACAAAGTTTCCCGTATGCAATAAGTAAATAAATAGCTAGTTATATATATATATATATATATATAAATATATATATATATATACACACACACACACACACACACATATATATATATATATATATATATATATATATATATATATATATATATATATATATATATATATATATATATATATATGCTATGGCAATTAAACTACACAGAATAATCCGCGATTCATCCATAAGCCTGATAAATCCTAGCGTGGATGAAACGCGGAATATTCTGTGTAACCTTATTGTCATATATATTTTATAACATACTTCGAAGATCTATCTACGTATTGAACAGTGTTGAAGTAAATATATAACATTTTGCGCATAAATTTATACTTTCGTATATTAATTTATGTGATTAAATGAAGTAATTATATATATATATATATATATACATATATATAAACGATCGTCACTTATGACAGAAGAAAACCATCTTTCATTCGCTTTATTGTTGATTATTTCATCCATTTCGATGTACTTTTAAAATAAACCTTTGTCTTTGTTATTTCATTTACTATATTTCATAATTTGTTTTTATTTGATTTATATATATATATATATATATATATATATGTATATATATATACATATATACGTCTGGAGATATGATCTATATATGGATATATATATATACATACATATACATACACACATATATATATATATATATGAAATAAAATGGAGGTGGAAGGACCTGGATACTCAACGTTTCGCCCGATTTATGCGGGCGAAACGTTGAGTATCCAGGTCCTTCCACCTCCATTTTATTTCATATCGTCGGATTTAATCCAGCTCAACAATCATATATATATATATATATATATATATATATATATATATATATATATATATATATATATATATATATATATATACACTAAAAACTTTTTCGTACACACATTTACGTAGACGCATAAACAAGCACATATATACATAGAAACCTGTAAATAAGCTATTTTGTATACACCCGAACAATGAAGTTGATTACACAGGTAATAAGAATGTAAACGTAATCTATCTGCGTCTCCTCATTTTTTTTTCGCGTCACAGTTATAACAATAAATTTCCTCTGAACACCTAGTGTTTTCTTCCGCATCCATCGTGTACTAATAATGCGAAATTCATCTTAATCAGCCCCTTTTCTCTAAACCTTTTTTACTTCTCAACGCTATCAACTACTTTAATCCTATCCACTTCAGTTAAATACTAGGTGGTTAATCTAACTGTCGATGATTATAATGCCCGATCTTAAAAGCTTCAGGTCGTGTGGATCACTCGGTCACTCTGACGACATTAAGATTGTAGCCAGGGTCACATTGGTGCATATAATACCATCTCTATCTGATATGATATTAATCTGGATCAGATGGTTAGATTCAAACTTTGCGTCGGATGGAAGTTATTGTTTAATCGTTATAAACTCTCTCTATAATTAAAAAAATTGGTTCTTTTCATAATTCATAATTTTACAATATTCTCATAATAGTTTTTTTAAATCTTGCAACTGATAATTCCATTATCTTCATCCCTTTTAACGCTCACTATTTAGTATTTTTACTACTAAACTTCGTAGTAAATAACATTCTATTGGAGTGTTAAACTACTACATTCACCACATGACACCCTCGTTCATGTTACAGGATTCGTATGCATTTTGATTTTAATTACAATTAACTTATTGATAAAAAGGTGCTTAATTAAATAATGTAACCCATTTGCTATAGAACACGTTTTCATTGTCGCTAAAGTCTAATATATATTGATATTATAGATTACAAGTTGTAGCCAGATTATGTGTAGTAATAATAACCCTAGTCGTAGTAGCAATAGCAGTGATGTACAAAGAGTAATAATAACAATGTTATAGTGCATGGTAAAAATCTTTCATTTTGTTTCTTGCAAGTAATCTATAGATATCATAATAAACTAGTGTTCTTTGTAGGCTTTCTATAGAAACGTATCTCTTGGAGTTAAATGGCTGAACAAATATTCAAGATTTAAAATATCGAAAATATTAGAAATACGTTTGCTCGCATACAGCACTCAATTTAAACGAATGAACTACTTTTTTTTCAAACTTGTAACAATGGTGTAAAAAGCTGAACGTAAGCTAATTTTATAAAAATCGTATATAAAAGTAAGATTATTCGCGTCCAAATAAACTGTGAAAATATTTTATTAAAACAAAATATTTACCAACAAACAATTCTTTTGCTTTAAATATGAGAGCGACATTCACCCTAGGCAGGTTGAACACCGAAAAGCGAAAGTGTCAAAAGAATATTTAATTCACAAACACTTAACAGTTGTATATCCTAATCAGGGAAGATGGCAACGTTAAGTTTTTTTTTAGTGAGTTCGCAACGTTCTCCTACGTACAGCGTCTGATATTCCTAAATAGTCACACCTTTGGTACTGAATAAACGTTATTTAACTCTTGTGATCAAACAAGAATCGGTGTGTAATTATACCATATATTTTCTAAAAATGTACTCCTCTTTTTGGGGGGTCGAGTAAAATAGTTTGTTTATTCGGACGTCATGCATCATTTTCCCACTTTGTGTGTATAGAAAATGACAAAGACCTAGTTTTCATTATAAACCTATCATTGCCTAAATTCAAAGGTGTTCTTTATCTGTTGATTCCGAATTACTTAAAGATTTCCTTTCAAACAGACAAATTCATCAACTTTGAATATTTGTTTTTTATTACTTTCTTATGACAATTTAATCCACGTTTATTATTTTGAATTTCAACTTCAGATTAACAGAAATTAAACAAAACAAAATAAAATAATTTAAACAAAACTAAGCGTTATTTTTTTCTGTAAAAACAGAGATGATTTATTTTCTTATTTAAAACTAAGAATTAACATGAAATTACTTTTGTTATCCAGAATTCAGATTTATTTAAAAGTATTAGGGAGGAGGGGACGTTTTCCGGTCGTAAAAATATTGTGAGAACAGTCGGCGTTGCCTGGTCGTAACAAAATGTGACGTAAGTGCAATCAGTCGCAAACAAAACCGAAAAGCAAACTTTCGTAAGCAAAGAAAAAAGTAAATCAATGGCGCGTGCCGGCCGCCAACTAGCATATCTGAAATTAAAAACTGAAGGCTTTTTATCGATGGCAACACGAGAACATAGATGCTATAAAGCGCAAATTTACCTTTTTAAACGAAAGAACGTACTGAAGATTCGCGTATGCATGGTTTGCAAACCGTATCGAAAACAAAGTTATTATCTGACCCCCCCCCCTTAAAAAAAAAGAAATATTCGACAGGAAATAATCGATGATTTTATTTTAATTTTTCAATATTTTCGTCCGGGAGATCGCTCTTTCTAACAATGCAGCGTTGCGACCTGTACGATGCGAACGAGAAAATATTTTAGCATACATATGAACACACACACACACACACACACACACACGGACGTTTGAGATTTATTTAATATAAATTCCGATATCTAATGCATTACTTTTCTCATTCAAAATCAAGATCTAATCTTTGATGATTTTTTAAATAAATATCGAAAATCAAAATATTGTTTGCTTCCTTCTACATGTATAAAATCGAGATTTGCTATAAAAAAGGTTCGATTTTCTGATTTGAACTGAGGATCCTATATGGAATTTATACCATTTTCATGTTCAAAGTTATGATCGAAATAACACTATTTTTTATTTAAAAGTACGATCTCTTATAGATTTCTATTTGAGTATTGGGAATAATGATTAGAATATTTAATTCAAAATTAAAAGTCTATATAAAATGTTATCGTTTCCATTCTCATTGTAAACCTATAATGAACAAATTGCATATTTTTCCACGAAATAAAGAGCTGATACGTAATGGTTCTGTTCTTAATTAACATCGAGATTTCATATATAATGATTTTATTCTGATTCTAAAAAATGTTGTCTTTATTTCGATTCTGAATAAACTCATTATATCTTTATTTCGTATAAAAAGATAAAATTAGTCTATTATAGATCGTCAATGAGAACGAAAAAGGTAACATCGATAATATAAATCTCACCTGTCTGTTTAAATGTATGTATGTATGTATGACTGTTTGTATGTATGTATGTTTGGATATATGTATGTTTGTGTGTCTGCCTTAAACTGATTTTCATGAGATCGGAATCGTTTTGATGTCTCGGACGACAAATATCGAAAAATTGTCCAAAAACATTAATTCCTTCACCTTCAACTGGGACGACTTTACAGGGAGACAGAGAGTATTTTTGCGAGCAATTTTTGCAAGTCATCGTATTGGTGTGATTTACATTGCCTAATTTTAGCGTTCCGAACTTCCGGTCGCGTCATGGAGTAGCGGTAAGATCTCAGATTTTCTTTAACCTTTTTCCGCGTTCGCGTCACGGGTTAGAGCATGCCTTCCTACTACCACGTTTTTTTTTGCCTAGCACACACGTCCTAACACCCGGACAAGGTCAGGCACCCAAGCTAATTGTGTATATAATCTTTATTTCGAATTAAATATTTGAGAACGTGTCATCATTCCGAATCAGAAAATATATAAAGATCATCTCGAATAAGAAAAAAGAAATAATATTGAATTTCTTTATCTATATAATTAAAACAGTAGATGTATGTGTGTATGGATGGATGTCTGTGTGTAAATATTTACTCGATAAACTCTTAATATACTGGTGACTTAACATTGCAGTTAATAGGAAATCGTAATCATACACCAAGGATGGTTTATATCGAGTAAAGTCTTTATTTGGATTGATGAATTACGCGTACATAAATATAACATAATATAATTTATTCATAGCTTGAAATTGTTTGGATTTAAGCCTGTGTATCGATTCTTCGATAGCTGAAACCGTAAGCAACACAGCTGAGGCATTAAAATTTTAGTTTCGATTCTAGCTAATGGCACCGAATTCATTTCTTTTCATATTTTCAAACCATTCGTATACATTAGGCTCTGTATAATGTTAAATGTAAATTAGCTCTGTAATAATTAATACGAAATATTCATAGATTTAAAATTAATTCAAGCGTAGTCTACAAGCGGGCAAGGTCGAGCGCTACCCGCTAGTTGAAAAATAAATATCCAATATAGAATTTTTCTCTATAATAATATACATATATTATATAAGTTGTTATATATGTATATATGTGTATGTGTGTCTCTCTCTCTCTATATATATATATATATATGTATATATATATATATATATATATATATATATATATATATATATATATATATATATATAAAGGACTTACCAAGTGGCGTAATATATTGATTCTTCAGACTACTGTTCTCAACGTCAGTATCACTTTCACACCTTTTCGTCGATATATGTTGTATTTAGTAAAATTCTGTTGTAAGTTACACTCTTCTGTGTATCGAAGTCTAAATCATCGGGGTGGGCGACACTTTAACATACAATTGTGTATTATTGAAGTCTTTTACTTAGTAATGGCTGACAAAACGAAAGCATGCACCCGCATAGATTGCATAAAAGGTTCCGTTCAAAATTATGTGCAAATTCCCAAGTTCGACGGAAAAAATTCAAGAGTTGGTTAATATACACTCGGATAAGGTCGGGGGTTATATCGGCTGAAATGTTATGAAAATAACTCTTTATATTAGAAAAGTTGTCTGTAGCATCTGAATAATACAAATATTCAATAATTGAGAAACGTTACATTTAACACGTTATTGGGGAGCGATATGTGGTAGCTATGACCTGCAGAATGATAACCTGTATATCTGTAAAACATTTTGTTAAATATATAGCACTGTGTTTCTCTTAATTATTACCGGCGTGCACAATGTATAACTCTGATGAAATTAGTATTTCTTTTGCTTATTTTAAATGGAGGAGTCTAATATATAATGGTGTATATTTATATCCCATATACAGTTCTGATATATAAACCCATCTTTTTTTATTCCGACTGAATATCTGAAATGATTTTCTCTTTCTCATTGAACATAATTAAAACATAAGCATGCACAGCAATCTTGTTTGAATTTCTAGAAGTAAATTGCCGAAGACTACGAACTGAAATGAAATCGTTTATAATTTTTTTCGATTCAACAATTCCCACAATCCACACACTTATCAATTGGTTTAAATATTGTCATGTGGATTTTATTTCATATGTATTCATCTGGAATATTTTGATATCATCATTCTGCCTTCATATGTCAGGTTGAGAATTGTTCAAAGAATCTTACCTCATAAATATGGAAATAACAATTTATGGAAATGTTAATTAAATTTCGTTGTCAACAATAAAATTCGTCGAACGTATAATTATGCGTGTAATGTTATTCTATATGCCCTGAAGCCTCTTCCTAGAAACTATTATTTAAGAAATCTAACATGACAGCGAAAAGCCCTTTAACGCACACACACACACACACACACACACACACACACACACACACACACACACACACACACACACACACATATATATATATATATACGTGTGTGTGTGTGTGGAAATATATTTTATTTCCTTATAATATCTACCAATTTTTATTTAATAAGCTTACTGTAATTACAGAGCAATATAGTGAATGAATGACAAAAGTCTATATTCCAAAGTTCATGATGTTGACCATCTTATAATTTATGTTTTTTTATTCAGTTGACTTTTACAATTCTTGACAGTATCTGTTTTGTAGCGCAAAATACACCACTTAATTATTATATCAATCAGTGAATCTATTTTGCCCTTAACTCCTCAGAAGAAATAGCAACAATCAATTCATCAAAAGAAAATAAAAGTCCGTTTGGACATGATTTAAATCCGAAAATCTGGAAGAGAAGCTGTAAATACCTTAACGTGGATTACATTTACTGCAGACATTAACTATTTGTCAGTTAAAATGAGCTAATGCACTAATGTATATTATGTTCCATGAATATACATGAGTTTACGTCTGTTAAAATTAACAAATATCGTGTGAATTTGTATGTTTATGGAAGTTCCGCACATTTTTCTATTTTGCGGGAAAATAAATTGAAAAGATATGGTTCACTGTACCCCCTTTTTACGCCTATCGTGCGTGTTCCAAATGTACATATATAAACGAGAATGAGAGCTTATACACCTGTCAGGCCAATCTGTAAAAAAAAAAAATTGATTCGATATTATTTAGATTATTTTGACTACTTTTTCATCTTGGATGTTTTTCCTAAAATGTTTCTGTCGATGTAAATTTAAGGTTCTGAAATTTATGCCAAAATTGTCAGCAAAAGAGAAAATATTGCTAATTAATAACCAATTCCAAGTAAAACTCTTTTGTAGGTTAATGTCTAGTCCTCGCCAGAGATAATACTAACTAGATTTTATTTTATACTACATGAGTGACACAACGTTAATAACTTATCCTCGTAGATTATATAAAGAGTCCTACTGAAAACTTCATATAATTTCCAGACTTCGACGTAAAGACATCCGAGTTAGATAACACCCAAAATGGAGAAGGCATGAAGCTACACTGTCTTCGATGATGTGCGATAATTAATCCGTAATGATAACATCACCAACATAAGCTCCGACAACATCAAAGCTAGCATCATCGCCGCCATCCGCCGTGTATTCGCCGACCTCTAGCCGGAGCTGTATCGAAGCAGTGATCGAGGTTGAAGGTGACTACATTGAATAGATGTCAGCTCTACTACATAATTAAGTTACCTGAATTGATTTTATCAATAAAAGTTTTAAAATAAATCTGCAATGTTGTTTCATTAAGGCAACACTTTTATCATTCCACGCTGTAGTCGCAAATGCGATTTTTTTTCCTTACAGTCATCTCACCCCAAATAAGATACAGAGCCACTTTGTCGTAAGGGTTTACTATTTGGGATTAAATATACACAGATACCATATACGAAGTCTGAAACTTTGTTATCTGTTCACATTACACTTCAACTTTTGCATACCACTACAGGAAGCAGGGGCCTGGAAGAGAATGTCATTTCTAGTAGTCTGAGGGGAAAAGCTATTTGAGTAGAAATATTTACAGCATCTAGAGTTCTATACAGTGTAGGGGTGGGAGTTTGCTGCTCATTGGGTTCGTTGGGGGTATCTACGCTGAAGTAGTAAAAATGCTTGGAGTTCATCAGAGATTATTCCATTAAAATACTTGTAAAATGGGCGCAGTAATACCACATTTAGATGATGGGACAGAGTTTGGAGTTTGATTACAAATGTGGAGCTAATAGGTTGGCGACTCTTTTTGAACCCTGTCTAAGTGCGAGAGACAAGTTGGAGATGCGAGAGCCCAGATGTGGCAACGACACTCCATGCATGGGTGAATAGTGGTTTTGTAGATATACAGGATACTCTCAGATGTGAGTAACGTTCTAGTACAGAAGAGAGACCCTTCCTTCTTGGCACCAGAATATACATTTACATCAATGTATATATTCCAATTCATGTAGCCTAGGAATATTGAGCCTAGGACTTTGTACATAGTACTTGAAGTACACACAGCATTAGCATAGTGATTGAGGTTTCTTGAAGTTATAAAAGCATAGAAGCAAAGTCTTGGCAGCATTGGGTTTTTCCATTCATTCACAGCCTTATTCAACAACCGACGTTTTTCCACAGTCAGCAAGTACCTAGTTGTTTTGAATAATATATTGTAGACATTTTCATAGATATATGTTGATTCGTTTTCCTGTCGAGTCAGGTATAAAGCATTGTCATTAGCAAATATTCTAATCTCAGAGACAATTTTATCAAGGATGTCATTTATGAATATCAGGAATAATAAAGGTCAGGTATGGTTCCCATTGGCATACCTACATGGTCTAACTCATAATGAAGTGTGAAAGTCATGGTTTTAACGTTAACGTTGGATCAGTTTTTATTTTATTTTTTAACTACTTAGCATATATTACAGCTAATATCATCCAGAATTCATATGATATTAACTTTGAGATTTGATTTTTAGTCCGAATTTTTCCAAAATCTGACATATGGATCAGATAACAGTGGCTAACTTGATAAATTTCAGCATTATCAGATGAATAGTTTTGAGTTATTAACCTTTCCGTGACGTAAGATATCAATTATAACGACTGAAGTATATTCTTGTTGCTAATATCACAAGGAGGAACATGATACGAATAAAACATTATAAAACACACCGGCATTTTAACTTATTGTGAAATAAGATTTTACATTATGAGTTATTTAATTTACTTTCAATGTAAAACGTGTGTTTGATCAAAGTGCTTCTGTGGATCGAACTGGAGTCAAACGTGGAACAATTTTTTACAAGTGTCATTAATAAAACCCTCGCTTCGTTCCTTTACGTTTTTATTTAAAAAATCAGATAAAAAGAAAAATTGTCATCAATCTTTGTAGTTCTACAACTCTGCTTATACATTAAATTGTTTTTGAATGTCATTGAGGTAAACAATATAACACATCTCTATGAGAATTATTTGCATTACTTTGGTATAATGCTAATACAGAGATTTAGTCGGTTCATATTGGAACATAATAGAAACGTTAAGTCCTTTTGACAATAGACGACGCCATTGTTTGCGTTTCAATTGTCGTCTACATGAAGTAATTTGTACGCATATTTGTGATATGCGTGTGTGTGTTGGGAGAGGTTAATGTATATTTTCAGGTGGAAAATAATTATTTTCAATTGTATGTAGACGTTTCTACGATCAGAAATAAATAAAAAAGATTAAGCCATCAATACTATCGCTTTATGTACAGAAAAGCGATCATAAAACAATGCAAACTATTCCGATAGGGAAACGTTTTCGATAAAAAGTAATTCTGAAGTAACCTTTTCAATAAAATATGAAAGAAAACGTAATTAAATTAGTAGCAACATTTATTTTTTATTAAATAAAGTTATACATGTGAATTGGGGATGAAAAGTAAAAAAAAATAGTCGCGTATAACATTATATAAATATGGCTATGTGTATATGGATGATATTATATATATATATATGTGTGTGTGTATATATATGTATATATATAGTAAAACTGGTAATTAGTAAAAACGTGAAAAGAGTGCTCAATACTATTGCAGAGCAAATATGTGTTTTATTTTTTAATTTAATTTTTTATTATTAACAGATAAAACAGTAATAAAAGAATAAAACGCACACACACACACACACACACACACACACATATATATATATATATATATATATATATATATATATATATACAGTGTAATGTGTATATAATTTTATATTATGAAGAATTACAACAAAATTTATTTTTTCACAAAGGCGTAAATTAATTTTTTAAGTATTTTTTTCTTAATAGCTCGATGACTTTTCTCATCAGAGGAAATATTATGAAACAGATGTGGGTTGTTTTACAAGTTTTGCTTGTTATCACGTTAATCGAAAATTAGATTTAAAATGTTCGTGTAAACAAAGATACTCCATAGTTGAGTGAATGAGGATGCAAGATTAGTTGCAAAATTAAAAGCACTTAACAGTGGTAAATAACAGAATAAATTGCGGCTTTTGATGCATATTCCAGAAAACACGGTTGAAGTCCAAGTCATGCATATGTGGCAATCCATTATTTTTAATGTAATAGAATCCTTTGAAAAATTTTATGAATAACTCGATATTTCTGCAGGTAAAATACTGGAATGAATTAACTGAAAAGCAATTTTTTATTTACTATTTTCTCATAAATTTCTTTCTATACTTAATTTATATCAAGCCAGCCTGGGTTGCCAGTGTTGCCCAGATATTTGAAGGTGTTTGTTGAGCAAAAAAAGTGGTAGTAGGCAAAGTGATCGAACCCGTACCGCGTAGGAGGAAAGGAACGTGAAAAAAGTGACGCCTTTGCTGTTGCGTACATCACCAAAACGTAAGTGGCGAAGGTTTAAATTAAGGCTAGTCAATCGAAAAACAGGATGACTTTCGAAAATATTGGTGAAAAAGCGACCCCTCCTTCTAAAAAAGTGTCCACTTGAGGGTGAAGGAATTAATGTTTATAACGAATTTTTCGATATTTGTCGTCCGAATGGTCGTGCTTCAAAACTATACCGATCTTGTGAAAATCCGTTGCCTCCATCAAAAGATTTAGTCGGAAATACAAAGATACATACATAGATACATTTAAAGTGAGAGGTGAGATTTATATTATAGATTAAAATATATTTTTCTTCTAAAAAGTTATAAAAAGTGTTTAAAGTATAATATAATGTTGGATAAACTAAACATGGGAAGCAAGTCTCAATTGCTCTCGTTGATGGTTTAAGTACAAATGCAATCTTATTTGGTCTAAAAATATATTTGAGTATAAACCAATTTGACCGTATCTAGTCGAAGTAAGGATTTAAAAGGGAAAGAGCTGAGAAGTATGCAGATACAAACAGGGGGATAGAGAAGGTAAGAAGTTCTGTAATACAGAGTTTAGAAGCTGAACGGGAAATCGGTCATTACTATACTTTAAGGAGAATATAAACCAGACGAATAAAAGTGGGGATACATATATAGTCGTATTGACTGAAATTTGGAAAAGCTAACGGAAGTGCTACGTATACGTGTCTAAAGTAATACCGACACTTTAAAAGTTCTGACTTTCGTAAGAAGATAGGTGGAAGTTTTTCATTCGATATGTTCGCATTTTGTATAATTTAAAATGTTCAAGCATGCTTTCTAAAATGTTGGTGTCAAAAATTTAACTAATTAACAATTATATTAGAATAGCAAGATTAATTTTAGTTATCGTATTTCAAATTGAATTTTAGGATTTAAAATAGGATTGAATATTATTTAACTAACATAGTTTTATAAATGGGTCAAATTCTATGATAATATTATAATTCAAGATTGGTATGAAAAAGAAGCGAATGCTGATCAGATTATTTCTATGTATCTACTCATAAACGTTTTGACTTTGAACATTTATACGTATTCAAATTTTTTAAGTTATTCACTATTAAGTGAATCAATGGAAGGAAATGTAGGTGATGATTAAAAAACATTGTAATTGAGGTCTAATTTAGAGAACAAGAGATTTACTATAACGGTGATATATTAGCTATTATATACAACATTCATTCGTGCGTTAAGGATAAGGTTCAACAATTAGTTATGCAAAATAATAAACACGTATCTAGAGAGCTTTAAGGTACAACAGAATATTGTTTGTATTGCAGTAATGAGTTCGAAACTAAGTAAACGTTAGCTTATATAAGGTTATGAAAAATAATTCTTAAATAGTAAAAGTAAGCTGTAAAGCTGTAGATGTGCATATCTCAAATAGAAGTGAGAGGATTTAGCCACAGATTAGGATTTAAATGCCAAATTTTAGAATCTATGAAGTTTGAATGTGTAAATAATGTTTTTTAATAGGAAACAGTATTATACATAATTATATTAAGGTTGATATTATACAAATTAGACGGAAGTGATTTCAAATTGTTGTACTAAAATTTTTCATATGTTCGCATCGTGAATATTGTATATTTTTAATTAATTACATTTCCACCTTGAGTGAGTGTATGAGGTAGACAAGAACATTTTTGCGGGTTTTAATTTTTTAATTCATGTGAACATATCTCGGCTAAAGAAAAGGTTATTAATTGAAATAAGCACCATCATTATCAACACATTAATGTCAGTAACGTAGAACTCTTGCTTTCTGATAACGATGAAGTCGCTAACGGTGTTTTGGTGTTAGAAGCCATTCTTACGCAGGCAGTTGTCGAAATGCTTCGAAACGGGGTAGTCCGTTGGTGAGAGGTCTGGAGGGTATGGCTGACGACACAGAATTTCATAGCCCAATTCGTTCAACTTCTGTAGTCGAGAATTTCCGTGGACCCGAATAGTGCATTTTCTGTTAGCTAATGCTGGGTGTTGTTGTCGGATTTCTGGTGCATTTTATCCATTTGTTTACAGTATTTCTTCGATATAATGGTTTCGCCTACATTAAAAAAAACTACAATGGAGTAGACCGGTCGCAGACCATTAAATAGTCAACAAAGAATTCTTTTGGTACAACTTTGGCTTCGGAAAGTTCTGTAGAGTATCGTCAGCGTCAAACCTCTGAGCTGAGCGTCGTCTGTTGTCTTAAAGAATCAACTTTTATCGCAAACTACAAACCGGTCGAGAAAAGGGGTGTTCTTGTTTCGTAAAAAAATATCGAGGATGACACTTCATAATGACGTTTCTTTTCATTGTCGTTCAATTTGTGGGGCACCTATTTAACAAGTTTTGTTTGTCTTTTCAATCTCTCTCAAGTGGTTGGAGATCGTCGTATACGTTACGTCTAATTTAGAAGCAAGTTTTCGAACAGTTGTGCGTGGATTGACTTAAACTAAGGCTTTTAATACGTCGACAACTTCGCTCATTATTATCAAGATTATCGTCGTCATTACGAAATTTCTTAACCCAGTGGTTTTGTACGTTCAGGCGTGATTCCTGGGTAAAAAGTTTCGTTGATATCGCGATCTGTTCCAGCAGGTTTTCGGCCTTTCTGGAATTAAAATTAGAAAATTGTGCGAATTTTCTATATTTTAAAATCTTTTTTATAACGACCTGAAAAAAATCTACGTGTGTTATAACGATAATAAATTAAATGATTAGACAGAGCGAAAAACGCCCTTTAAAACGATATATAAAGTAATGGTAGTATAACGATAATTTATTTAAAAATACATTATTTTTAAATTAAAATTAAAATTTTGCCATAACTTCCATACCTAACTTATAATTATCTTCATTTTCTCTGGGTTGCAAAGATCACAGAATTTAGAGCTTGGACTGTACACTTTATATTTTTGGAGTATAGCCTACAAAATTTAGAAAGGTAATTTTTTAGAGATAATTTGCTGATTAAGATTGTTAGAATATTATTATTATTATTATTATTATTATTATTATTATTATTATTATTATTATTATTATTATTATTATTGGCTCACATGGAGCTTGCGCTCAAGTCAAAAACGATCTGATTGGAAACCTGTGGTGTACTCTGGAAGCTGACTGATAACAAGTCTTCCTAGACGTCCAGCTCTCTCCACCTCCTTCGATAGCATTTGCTAATTAATTTTTATCGTCGCAACAGCCTCTCACCATTGATTTCTCGCTGGCAGTAACTATTGGTTTATACTGGAATTTGAGTGGCACTTAACCTCCCCAAGGTCCCAGTTCTCTTCGCGCTTGTCCAGCCGAGGTCTGGCCAGCGCTCTCTCCTCGGTCTTTCAGGCCTTCTTGACCCTTCTCGGCTCTTTATTATTATTATTGTTATTATTATTATTATTATTATTATTATTATTATTATTATTATTATTATTAGTGTTTTCGTTATTAAAAGAATGCATATGGTAAGAGATTCTTACTTTAGTTAATGTAGATTTTGCGTCAATTTAAGCATGAGATTGTAAATTCGCCTAAGTCCTATTGCTATTGTGGGAAGCTATATTAAAGTTAGTAGCGGGTTTACTACTTCGTAATAGATTGGTTTGGATCGTGTTTTCTAAAGTAACATGGCGATCAACATTATTAAGGATATTAGGTAGGTTACTATTCTTGTTTATTAGTGAATATATTCAATTTCGTGAAAATACAGCGAAGGTAAAATGAGCTGCATGCTTGAGTATTTTAAAGTACTTAAAATGCAGGCAAATATATAATGAAAAACTTCCACGTATCTGCTTACAAAGTTCTAAACTTGTAAAGTGTCAGTACTACTTAAAACGCGTATATGTAGCACTCCTTTCAGCTATTTCAAACTTCAGTATATACAAGTATATATATATATATATATATATATATATATATATATATATATATATATATATATACCCACTTTTATGCGTCTAGTTTAATCATAGCCAGTGCCAATATTCCGCTCCTGCTTCTAAACCCTGTATCAGAAAACTCTTAATATTCCCCATCACTTTGTTCTCATCGCTGTATTTTTCCCCTTCCTCCTTAAGTTCGACCAAAAACGGTCGTTTACGACCAAGATAGTGCTAAGAGAAAATGTGTACATAAATCACCGACGAGAGCATTTGAGAATTTCTTCCCATGTTTTAGTTTATGCAACATTGTATCATAATTTAAACACTTTTAATAACTATAATAAAAGAAACATATATATTAATCTACTATAAATTAATTATAAAAAAACATTTAGTGACAAATAGTGCATAAAACTATTTTACGTTAATTTATTTCAGTATTTCGCCTGCGCCAATATCGAGTAATTTATAGGATTTTCAAATGATTCTACCACATTGAAAAAAATGGATTAGCATATATGCATGACTTGAATTTTAACCATTTAATCTTCCATTCTGGAAGATGCATCAAAAGCGTCAATTAATTCCGAATAAACTAGAATTCATTGCTTTGCATTTTATAACTGTTTTTGTATATTTATTCACTCAAGTATGGAATATCACTTTGACACTTTCATTGTAAATTCAATTTTACATTCATGTGCTAATATTCAAAATGTATAGTTAAGCATATCTATTTTGCTAATAACATTTCCTCCGATGAGATAAGCCATTCATTGATAATCGTGGAATTAAGGAAAATCTTTTAAAATTATTTATACTCGTTTGTCAAACAATAAATGTTGTAATTCTACATTATATAATACAGAATTACCATTAATAATGTAGCTCTATCTCACATATTGAGCTTTGGTTATCTGCTTATGATTGTCTTATAATTATTTTTTCATGTGTGTGTGTGTGTGTGTGTGTGTGTGTGTGTGTGTGTGTGTGTGTGTGTGCGTTTAGAGCCGGTGAACTTTAAATTAAAATAAAAAAAAGAACAGGAAATGTATTTATTATAAACATATTATACTGCGGATTATTCTTGGCATTTATAAATTAAATACAATGTTCTACATATAGCCGCAACAGTTCGCCCGTATACGGCATACTCTAGAGGCCACAAACTATACGCATTAAATTAGGCCGTATTTCGTCAATAAGGCATCGAATGTATTCAATCGAAGTCAATTATGCCTGGTTTATTAGTTTAGATACGAGAACGATGTTGTCAGTTGCAAGGTTCATTTCATGAAATTATACGTTCATCAAATGTTTCTCTCAGTATGTTGTTCGCATCGTGAGCTGTGTGGTATGTGTTTTTTTCCTGTTGAAACCGCACATCTGAGACATTAATGTCTTTCAGTTGAGGAATTCCTAATCATATTTTCTGTATCGTGCACCGTTGTCACATTCTGCCTGTCATTACTTTTGAAGACATACATTACACCAGCCCATAAAGCACACAAGACAGTGACTTTTACTAGATGTAATGATGATTGAACCATAGATTGTGATTACTATCGCTTCAGATTCGGCAATTCTGTTTATTGACATTGCCATTTGACCAACATCATGCTTCATTACATGAAATATACTTTGAAAGGAAATTGTGAATCAATCACAAGGTACCAATCATATGGCGTAAATATTTGGCTTCAACTCGAAATCTGTATGCACAAAAATAAAGATCTTTACACCAAATGTTCAATAAAGTCGACGGGAAGAGCTATAATTGTGTAGCACATTGATGAACTGACACATTTTCAGTATCATCAGCACTAGGTTGTAAAGCGGTAATCGCTTGTTATGTTCGCACTGGTCGACGTCTCAAGAGATTTGTATAGTCATTTAGAGTGAACTTAGTGCAAAAACGATTCACAGTTTTTTTTAATTAATCGTTGTGCTAGCAGTTATGAGACCAATAAAACTCATGTAATGTACAATGCGTTGCTCCAATTGACCAGTGATCTTCAAAATACATTTGAACAATTAGCAAATGCGGCTCGGGTGTCAGTCTCTTCATGATTCATTGCTAAACCCAGCTGAACCCAAAGTAACAAAGTTAGCAAACTTGCAACTAAATAAAAGTAGAACTGTCAATTTATAGATCGCAACCTATAAACACACACACACACACATGCGCATATATATATATATATACAGGGTGTTTCAAAAGTCTTGGGAACATTACAAATTCGTATATCTCATGAACTATTCCAGGTAGAAAAATGAAACTGGTGTCATTTTAAAGCTTGCTTAATCAAGTTTTTGGTCATACTAATGATTTTCGTCTTATCTTTCCATGTGCAGTAATGGCGTTCTCTAAACAAGACAAGGCGTTTTGCGTCCTCCAATTTGCAAAGACTGAATCGTGGACATGTGTTCAGCGTGCGTTTCGCAGGAAATTTAAAAAAGAAGTCCCTGAAAGGAAACCCATTGTCAGATGGCATGCTAAATTTGTGAAAGATGGGTGTTTGTGCCCAAGTAAGCGAACAGGTCGCCCTTCAACTTCAGAAGCTGCAGTTGAGCAAGTCCGGGCAGCCTTTCAGCGGAGCCACCGTAAATCAGTGAGAAGAGCCAGCAGGGAACTTCAGCTTGCTCCAGCAACTGTCTGGCGTGTCTTAAGTAAACGACTGCAAATGGTACCTTACAAGCTCAAGTTGGTCCAAAAGTTGAAGGACACTGATAAGCCACTTCGCCGTGACTTTTGCATTGTAATGCAAGAGAAGTTGGAAGATAACGGCTTTGATGACCGGCTTGTTTTTAGCGATGAGGCAACCTTCCATCTGAATGGCAAAGTTAACAAGCGTAGCACTCGCATATGGGGTGCTGAGAATCCTCATGAACTTCTTGAGCACGAGCGAGATTCACCAAAAGTGAACGTGTTTTGTGCAATTTCCAAGAAAAGTGTCTATGGACCGTTCTTCTTTGAAGAGGCAACTATCACTGGTGAATCCTATCTCAACATGATGGAAGACTGGTTAATGGCTCAGTTGGAAGAAGCAGAATCTGATGACTTCATTTTTCAACAAGATGGTGCATCACCACACTGGAGACTTAGAGTAAGGCAGTTTCTTAACACAAGGCTGCCTGGTAGATGGATTGGGAGATCTGGGCGAGGTGATGACGTTCTCGTGCCCTGGCCTCCTAGGTCTCCAGATCTTACCCCGTGTGACTTTTTCCTTTGGGGTTTTGTCAAGCAACAAGTCTATGTGCCGCCCCTTCCAAGAGATATTTACGAACGAATAACGAATAACGGCAGTTGTGGGAACCATTGACGTCAAGAGGCTGGAACGCGTTTGGCAGGAAATGGACTATCGACTAGATGTCTGCCGTGTGACGAATGGTGCTCATATTGAGCAAGTTTGAAGATTCCCCACAAAACTTGAAACTTAAACGTTTCCAACGGTACCAATTTCATTTTTTAACTCCTAATAGTTTTTGAGTTATTAAAAACCGTTATGTTCCCAAGACTTTTGAAACACCCTGTATATATATATATATATATATATATATATATATATATATATATATATATATATATATATATATATATATTCATGACTTGAGGTAGTTGCTTGTCTATCCGCACTGATGAGCTGCGAAACAGCAAAAAGTAATGCATGTGGATGACTACAATATATATATATATATATATATATATATATATATATATGTGTGTGTGTGTGTGTGTGTGTGTGTGTGTGTGTGTATGTGTGTGTGTGTGTACAAAGAATAGAAATACTATGAGCTCATCAGATCCATCTAATAGCTGGACATTAATATTGTTTTTCGTTCTATTTTAATTTTTACTGAAAACTATTTTTGGACAGAAATGTATTTCTTCAGTGAATTTGCGATGAAGAGACCACATTACATATGTACTTTATGAATAAGAACCAATAAACATTTGGTGTTTCAGCTTTTAATCTGTCCTACGGTAAATGAATTTGGAAGCCATTCATACAAAATATGACTTTAATTCATTTTTGTGAAAGTTTAACCAGATGATTTAAAACTCACTGCATCGATATGGAATAAATTAAATTTCTTTGTAGGTTTTTAATAATATTTAGGGGAAATATTATGGGAAAGACCTCCGAGTGAAAAAGTCGAATATTTCAAATTGGCATTGAATTTAGTTCATAGCGATTAAACACTAACTAGGCTAAGCGTCCTTAATTTTAATATTTTCTTCAGACCCTTTATACTTAAGTCGTAATTAGTAGATGTATTTCAAAATTTATATTATGTAATAAATGTTGACGCCATGTAAGAGTCCATGATATATATATATATATATATATATATATATATATGTGTGTGTATATATATATATATATATATATATATATATATATATTGAGATTATCGGACTGACTTCCTCATCTTGGTTGTTATAGTCACAACGTTTCGGCCGTATTGCCCTCCGAAACGTTGTGACTATAACAACCAAGATGAGGGCAAAATGGCCGAAAAGTTGTGACTATAACAACCAAGATGAGGAAGTCAGTCCGATAATCACAATCAATGAAAACACCTCATCTAAAAAATACAGACAATAAATATATATATATAAATATATATATATATATATATTTATATATGCATAAATATATATATATATGTATATATATATATATATATATATATATATATATATTAAAAGGTGATTCTTTACGATAAGACAGACACTGAGCCCAACCGTGTTGTTAATAGATTGAACATCTCGTGTTTTATATCCATTTATTTATAAATTTATTTTTGTGTTACTGTTTACAAATGTTGAATGTTATTTTTCTACAACGACATATATGTGTGTGTTTGTGCGTGTGCGAATTTATTGTTATGTGAGACAGAAGAGAGAGAAATTTGAATTTCATATAGTATAAATACTATATTCATAAATAGATCGATGTACTTAAAAATAGTTTGAGCCGCATTTATGCATAATATGTCAATGTTTCTATTAGATTGACGCGAATGTTCTAACCGAATTTTTAATTTTTATTTCAAATTAAGTGTTTTCAGATAAGTTTTCATTATAATACCTTTTTTATTTATAGATGATTTTAAAAACCGTTTTTCGCTCTATCTAAGCGTTTAAATTACAATCGCTGTAAAACAATTATATCTTCTTTAGAGAATGTTTAATACAATACGGAAATAAAGCAAATTCGTACAATTTTCTTTATTTCATTCAAGCTAGGCCGAAAAACTGCTGAGACAGCTCGCGATATCATCGAAACGTTTGACCCAGGAACTACTCTTGAACACACAGCAACATTGTTGTTTAAGAAATTTCGTGGCGGTGATGAGTTTTGAATATGATGAGCGTAATGGTCGGCCATCGAATGTTTGCAACGATCAATTAAGAGACTTAGACGAAGTCAATCCACGCAAAACTGATCGAGGACTTGCTTCTGAATTAGATGTAACGTATACGACGATTTCCAAATACTTAAGAGAGAATCTAAAGGCAAAAAACTTTATAAATGGAGGCCTCACTAATTGAACGGCAATAAAAAGAAACGCCGGTATAAAGTGTTATCTTACTTTCTTTTATGCAACAGAACGACCCGTTTTGATGTGCGATTAATAGTGGGTTCTTTACGACAGCCGGCGAAGCTCAGCTCAGCGGTTAGACGCAGCGGAAGCTCCAGGGCACTTCTGAAGCCAGAGTTACATAAAAAAATATCATGCTGACTGTGGGTAATCTAGGACCAGTCTCATCCATTTCAGTTTTTTAAATGCAGGCGAAACCACCATCACGGCGGAGAAGTACTGATAGAAATGAATGAAATGCAATAGGAACTTCGACAAACACCAAGCATTAGTTAACAGAAAAGACCCAATTCCTCTCCACGACAATCCTCAACGGCACGTTGTTAAACCGACCCTGCAGAAGTTAAACAAATTGGGTTACGAAACTCTGTCTCATCCGCAAAACTTAAGCGATATCACAAACGCCTTCAGCAACTTCACCGCCACTAGAACACAATATGTGTACGTTACTGGCATAAATAAAATTGTTTTGCGTTGAAAAATATATATTAGTTATGATGATGCTTATTTCGATCAATAAATATTTATTTGAGCCGAGAGTATTTGGTACCAGGGAGGTAAATGACCATTTTATTCCCTGCTACCAAAAACTCTCACATCAGGATTTACCATTCAATTTGAATATGAAGTTCAATATCCTTTTCATTCTGAACTAATATATAATTTCCATTACTTTATGATTTAAACACTTTAAAACTTTTAATCATAATTTTCTATGTTTACATTCAGCAAATTAAGTGTAAACCATAATAATATTTGCTAATATTTTGTCCACTGAGAAATGGTTAAACATCGAAAACCTATAGGTTAAGTAATTATACTTATTGAAATGTATTCTTTGCCTTGCATATAATAAAAAATTCTAGACTTGAAATTAAACCTTTTCACATCTTAAAATTGATATTACTAAATTATGATATACACACACATATATACATATACATATACATATATCCGCCACCTCAATGAGCCCCCTGTTGGCATCAATGAACGGCTAATGACCATGCGCCTGATGCTTGCGGGCAGCCAAATGGCCACTGTGATTAGTGCGTATGCTCCAACACTTGATGCACATGATGAAATAAAGGAGACCTTTTATGCTGACCTTGACACCATTTTATCCGGGGCCCCCAAGGGGGACAAGATAATCCTACTTGGGGATTTCAATGCTAGAGTGGGACGAGACCATCAGCACTGGAGAGGAACGCTTGGAAGAGAAGGAGTTGGGAACATTAACTCAAATGGTACACTCCTACTGACAAAGTGCTCAGAACATAACCTGATCATCACGAACACACTTTTCCGACAAAAAAAACGCATTCAAAACATCATGGATGCACCCTCGAAGTAAAATCAGGCACCTCATTGACTATGTCATTTCCGTGCCAAAGACCGCTGTGATGTGCTGAACACCAGGGCAATGACCAGTACAGACAATTGTTGGACCGACCACCGTCTTATTCGCTCCATCATGTCTATCCATTTAATGCGGAAGCAAAGGATGCAAAAAAGACAGAGCCGACCAAAGCTCAACATCGAGCAGCTGGGCGATATCACCTACCAACAACACCTCCAGGCGGCTCTTAGTGCGGACCTGCCCAAGCAGTATCCGCATGACGCTGAAGAGCACCGGGACAAGCTGTCTTCTGCCATCATGGACTCCAGTATAAGCATCCTAGGGCAGAAAAAGCGGTAACATCAGGATTGGTACGATGAAACCGATACCGAAATCCAACAGCTTATAGACACCAGGAGGCAAACTTTTATCACCTGGCAGAATAACATCAATTGCAAGGTTAAAAGAGCTGCCCATGCCAAGGCTAAAGCGGCTGTCCAATCGACAGTCAGGAAGCTGAAGACCCTCTGGTGGATGAAGAAGGCTCAGGAGATCCAGCAGTTTGCTGACTCTGGGGACACCAGAAGATTCTTTGAAGCCACAAAAGTGGTATACGGCCCCAGCTACCGTTCTCTGACCTACTTTCGGTCTAAGGATGGGCTCACGCTGCTGAAAGGAAAGGGAGAAATAACAAATAGATGGAAAGAGCATTACGAGGATCTTCTGAACAGGGACACCACTCCAGAGATGGAGGCCCTTGAAAAACTCCCTCAACAGCCCATAATTGAGAGCATGGGAGAACCACCCAGTCTGGAAGAGGTGCGGGATGCAATTAAGAAGATGAAAAACAATAAGGCGGCTGGTTCTGACGGCATCCCAGCAGAAATCCTGAAGAAAGGTTGGCCTGATCTTCTCAGACACATCCATGCCCTCCTGCTCAAAATATGGGAGCAAGAGAAAATCCCTGCACAACTTAGAGATGCCCTAGTTGTCTCCATCTTTAAGAAGGGAGACAAGGCAAACTGTGGGAACTACCGGGGCATTTCTCTCCTCTCTACCACAGGGAAAGCCCTAGCTCGGGTTTTGGCCAACAGGCTTACACCCCTTGCAGAAACCATCCTTCCCGAGTCCCAAAGTGGTTTTCGACCAAATAGAGGCACGATGGACATGATCTTCACTGCTCGTCAACTCCAAGAAAAGTGCAGGGAGAAAAATTTACCATTATACATGGCTTTTATAGACCTTACTAAAGCCTTTGACTCTGTGAACCGTCAAGCCCTTTGGCTGGTTCTTGCAAGGTTTGGATGCCCAGAGAGGTACATTCGGGTACTGAGACTGCTACATGACAATATGTCAGCTACAGTCCTCAGTAGTAGTGGAGATGAAACAGAGCCCTTCAGGGTTGACACGGGAGTGAAACAGGGATGTGTCATTGCCCCAACCCTGTTCTCCATCTTCATTACTGCTATCCTCCGTCTCACGGACAAACATCTTCCCCATGGAGTTCGGATTATGTACAGAACTGACGGGCGACTTTTTAACATCAACAGATTTAGGGCCAAAGGTCGAACGAACACCATATCCATTATGGAGCTACAGTATGCAGACGATAACGCCCTTGTAGCCCTCTCAGAAGAGGACCTACAGTGTACACTGGTTGTCTTCACGAGGGCGTACAAACAGCTAGGACTAACAATTAATATAAAAAAAAACAAATCCTCCATCAATCACCACCAAACAGTACTCCAGTCTCACCCCCAAACATCTCCATTGACAACGCTAGACTGGAAAATGTGGACCACTTCCCATACCTAGGCAGCATCCTATCATCAAAAGCCAACATAGATGATGAAATACAACACCGTCTCAGCTGTGCCAGTGGGGCTTTCTCAAGGCTAAGGAAGAGAGTATTTGAGAACCGTGACCTTCTGGCAAAGACCAAAATCATGGTATATAAAGCTGTCTTGCTGCCCACTCTTCTCTATGGATCGGAGACCTGGACCACATACAGGAGGCACGTAAAACCCCTGGAGACGTACCACCAAAGATGCCCCCGAAAAATCCTCAGAATTAGTTGGAAGGACCGACGCACCAACACCAGCGTCCTGAGTGAGGCTGACATTCCCACTATCACCGCTACTGTTGCTCAACGCCAGCTCAGATGGACTGGTCATGTTGTCCGAATGCCGGATCTCCGCCTCCCAAAACAGATTTTCTACTCTCAGCTTGTTGAGGGAAAGCGTGCCCAGGGTGGCCAAAAGATGAGGTATAAGGACAACATCAAAGCAAATCTAAAGCGGTTTCACATGGACCTTGAGACATGGGAGGACGTGGCTGGGAGCAGGTTGGCATGGAGGAGCGCTGTCCACAAAGGTGCTGCGCTTTATAGTAGTGACCTAAATCAAGCTGCTGAGGATAAACGCAAGCACAGAAAGGACAGATTATTAACTAGACACACCCAACCCCACCCCACCACCACTACCTTTATCTGCCCAAATTGCACAAGACAAATTGGGTCTAGGATTGGGCTCTATGCTCACCTGAGGACCCACAGAAGCCACAACGGAGGACAGTCTTACTCGGACACGAGTGACCGCCGATGATGATGATGATATATATATATATAAAGATAGATAGATAGATAGATAGATAGGTTGCTAATTTTAGTAGATGTAGATATATGATTGTGATTGATTGGTTAGAGATGCAGAATCTGTTTGCAGATTAAGGTAGGGTAAGGATTAGATTGCATGTTTAGATTGTTTTTTGTGTTTGACCCCAGAGTTCATTAATTTTTACATTTGCGTAAAATATTTTCCAACTTTTTTATCGAATCCTTCTATGTTTAATCGATCTAGTAAATGTTCCGTGTAATTCCATACATACCTTTCCACATATATGTATGGGAATATTTTTGCCCTTGAATCATAATATTTCTGTTTGTGATATTTTTCATGTGCTATATTTTATGCAAGTATTCTTTATCCTTGTGTATTTGGATAACCAGCCATTATCTCTGTTGTACGTATACTTTATATCCGCGCTTTTCTCGTGGCCCAATATTCCAACTCGTAGTATTTATCAGTATGGATGTGTGTATGTAGATATTTAATAACTATTATAGTAAATAATCATTAATATACATATATATATATATATACATATATATATACATACACACACACACACACACACATATATATATATATATATATATATATATATATATATATATATATATATATATATATATATATATTATAATTGATTGCCGAAGCCGAATGTAAGTCGAAATATTATATTAATTTTTTTTTGGGGGGGGGGGTATTTCATTTTGCAGTACACGAAATAGGCATTTATGAACAAAAATTAGTAGTATATTAATAAACAAATTAAACTTGAAGGCCGAATGAAAAATAGGGCAAAATTGTGTACAACACGAGCGTTTAATAAAAAGATTAGAATTCGAGTTCAGTTATTGACCTACAAGTACGGGTGCGTTTTTGAAGGAATGTTATGAATAATATTAAAAAATTAAAATAAATACAAACCAGATACCAAGCTATAAAGCTCAATCCGGAACACAAAATATCATAAATCCGTTAAAAATAATCCGGCTTAAGAGAAACAGATATTTTAACTAAATATGTAATGGATAAAATCTCAAATATCAAACTGCTTAAAGGTTGAAAAAACATAATTTTCTAACAATCAATTAAGTATATATATATATATATATATATATATATATATTATTATTATTATTATTATTATTATTATTATTATTATTAGAACTTGTACAAATTCTGAACCGGCAGTATCTAAGCGTCTGTTCGACTCCAGGACATGACGGCTATCGCTCGGGTTTTCTTGTACTATTACGTAAGATGCCGATCAGTCAATCACAATGCATAACAACGAGCAGACGGTTTTCAGATAAATATCGGAAGAGAAAAAAATCCAAACAAGAAAACACAAGAATAAAATTAAATGTTTCATGGAAAGCATGGAAACTAACAACCCTATGAATTTACTAATATCAGACAAACAACTGCAGACGCCTAAAGAAGTAGTTGCTTTGCTTTTGTCAAAATAAGAAATTAATCACATCCCAAAAACACGTATTATTACATTGACCACCGTGTAAAACAAATAAAATAAAATTTTAAAAAAACATCATTAGAAAAAGAGCCTGCGTAAGCGTCGTATGCACAAACATTTTCTTACAATGTTCTTTGGGAAAAAAAAAACGAAAAAAATTTTTACAGTTGAACTTTGTACAACTGCTTCGAAAAAATAATATTAGAAAAAAGAACACTTTAAAATAAAAATGTTTCTATGGATTTTTATAACCTTTGAAAGACCAAAAATACATTTAGTTCGGAAAATAAATACGCTTGTTCGCTAAATATTACGTATTAAAAATGAAAACAAACAATACAAAAAAAAATAATTGCAGTATATTTCCCCACCTACTCCAAATACCAAATGTTTGCCATAAAACATTGCATAAATAATAAAACAGAATTACGGTTGTTCGTATTTTTTTATTTGGCTTTTACTTTTTATTTTTTCCATTTATTTTACTGTATTGTATTATATTTACTGTTTTGTCTTGTTGTTAAATTTGATCATCGGCGACGCTCGGCATGATTCGACGGTTGGAATCATGCTCTGCACAAATCTGAGTAGACGTCTGGTACAAAATCTGCACAAATACCATTCTTTTTGTTTTTATAGAAATATTTTCACTAATTTTAAATTCTTATATATAAACAACTATTTGATCTCTAAAACATGTAGGTTGTATATTGATGTGGTATTACTGTATGTTGATATGGGTAACTTTGATGCAAGAAATATTGCGGTCTTCTCTCGATGAATAATAAGATTATGTACTCACACACACAAACACACACATACTTATATATATATATATATATATATATATATATATATATATATATATATATATATTATAAAAGTTTATTTTTGAAATATTGTTAATTTCAATGTCTACCGTTTTCGTTTTACGGGTGGAGGCTGTCATGATAAAAACTGAATTTACAGACTTTGCAATGAGTCGCTTGTCGGTCTTTATTTCAAAGTCTAAAAAAACTCCATAAGCAACAAAAATATTCAATTAATAGGCTCTATTAATCATTTATTCACGTGGCTTGTGTAAATATCGATATAAAAAAAACGCTAATTATTAAATCATTAGGTGCACTTGACGTTTTGAGAATTATTTTAAACCGAAGCTATTTATATGAATGGCTTTATAGCTAACACACTCCCTAGAATAAATATCCCTCAACGGATAGAAAACGCAACCCAAGTATTTCCTAGAGAGAAAGCATGCAACCGATTGAGAACTCTATGACAATTGTCTACACATCTACCCATATTTAGAAGAAATTACGCTCATTCAAACATAAAGAATATTGCAAGGAATTTGCATGCTACAGCTATCAACGACACATTATTATTAAAACCTAAATACGTCTACGCCAATATACGCTACAATGCTGGAACGCTCATCGAGCAACTGAATGATTATATGAGAATATAACCTGAAATATCTATTAAATGCAATTTGTGATCGTGACGCTTGGAGCAGAAAAGTCAGGTTTATGCATGAGAGATAAACTTGATGTTTAGTCTAACCTCATTCTTAGAACAAAAGGGGAAGACAATAATATGCAAATGGGAGAGAATTTGATATTATTCAGATTTCTATTTATGTCTGTCTTAATAACATATTTGTTTATCTTTTGTGAACAAACACGAAGCGCTTTATATTTTTAAGAGTACACAATTTTAATGACCTTTTTAAACTCAGTCCAGTGTATCTAAATCATAGACGTGTACCTTTTTGAGAAATCGAAATTAAAACTTATTGGTATTCTATTTTGATCAAATATTGCATGAATTTAATAGACTGGAGCAATTGATTGTTTTTTATCTCTCCTAAAATCGGTTCTCGTAATCTATCCAAACATTGCCTCACACCTGAGGCTATGTTTGACCTCAGCCATGTAATTTGATTGACCATACTCTTTCTTCTTCTCTGCAACCTCTATCTCAGAGACGTCATGTTGCAAGACTTCATTTTTTTTTAAATTGATTTCTATATTGCTAATTTACGTTTTACAACATGGTTCTTTTATTTCCCCTTCTGAAGCAGATATGATTATTATCTTGTTACTGCTTTTAATGGAATTTCGCTTTAGGAGGACATTGTTCTAAAGAATCCAAATAGCATCCTAATCTTTATTTTTAATACTGTTTTCTTCTTCCTTTGTCACATGATAAATCGGATCAAGCACGGATAGCAGATGTCTTCATCTTAATGAATTTATTCCCCGTTATGCGTTCAGTAAAATGTGTTTCATTTTAATCATTGATATATATATATATATATATATATATATGTATATATATATATATATACATACATATACTAGCTGTACCCTGCCACGCGTTGATGTGGCTTAATTTCGTGTAATGGAAAATTCTAATAAAAAGAGAAAATGCATGTTTCTTATATTCTTAGTACAGCAATCCACTCAAAAAAGTAAAAAAAAAAAAAAAAAAAGGTGAAGATGAAAAAAAATATGGTACGCTTGCAGAATTGGATCCGGATCCTCGGGAGTTACCATCAATCATGGTTTGGGCTCGACCAACATTCAGGGGATTAAGCCGAAAGTTGCTAAACCATTGAAACGCTAAATAGTTTTCTTTTTTATTGTATTCAAAAATGTGAGTTTTTAATTAATATTTGGGTAAGGGGGGTGTTACTATACACAGATTCGAAAAAGTTGTTCAAAAACGAATAAATGAAAGCAAAGGTAAGGTAAATTACGTTTCTATCTAACTGGATAATTTTTTAGTGTTTTTATTTAATGTAAAATGATTAATCGGCTCAAAAACGCAGTGTTTATCTATGTATTTGAAAAAGACGAATGGTCGCGGACTCTGTTGAATACGTTAAGTTTGGGAAAATCAGTTAAAAACTATACAAAACAATGTCAGACACCTACTGATTATATGTTATTGTGGCATAGGCTGACATATTCGGTGGGTTTCTGATAGTATTTTGTATAGTTTTTTTAGTTTTAAATCATTTTCTCAAACTTAACATCATCTACAGTGTCCATCACCGTTTGTATTTTTCAAATACACTGATAAACACTGTTCTTCGAGCCGACTAAACGTTATAGTAAATAAAACGGGTTTGTATTACTAAACACAGAAACGAAAAAGTTGTTGACAAATAAATATAACAAATAAATGTTATCAAAGGCAAGATAAGTTACTTTTCTACCTAACTGGATAAGATTTTAGTGTTTGTATTTAGTGTAAAATGTTTAATCGGTTTGAAAAATGTAGTGTTTATCTGTATATTTGAAAAATACAAATGGCGGCAGACTGTTGAACACATTAACTTTGGAAAAATGAGTTAAAACTAAAAAAAAAACTATACAAAATACTGTCAGGAACTCACTCAATATATGATACTGTGGCATAGGCAGACATGTATTCAGTGGTTTTTAACAGTATTTTGTATAGTTTTTTTTTTTTAGTTTTAACTCATTTTCCCAAACCTAATGTGTTAACACAGTCTGCCGCCATTTGTAATTTTCAAATATAACAGTAAACGCTGTGTTTTTTAGCCGAATAAAAATTTTGCATTAAAAAAACAGAAAAAATTATCCATTTCGGTAATAAAGTAACATATCTTGCCTTTGATAATATTTGTTATACATTTATTTTTTGACAACTTTTTCGAATCTATATGTACAGTAGTACAAACCCAATAAAAACACTAAAAATTATCCAATTAGGTAGAAAAGTAACTTATCTTGCCTTTGAAAATATTTACTTGTTATATATTTGTTTTTGTTGACAACTTTTTCAAGTCTTTGTGCAAGTACAAACCCAAAGGTGTATTTTTCTGTCTAATTTTATTTTTGTTACCGAGCTTAAATTTAAATTTCACGATATCTTTTTGCGGGGAGGGTATTTTTTTTTTACATTAGGTCCATTTCCACAATTTTCGACTATGCTGAATAAGAAAATCTCATTTAAAATTTGCAGAGGCCATTAGTTTTCGAGATATAAAGACCTGTACTATGCACTATAATTAACTGACGGCCATGAATAACCACTCCCAACCTCCCCATATTAAGAACGGCTTTCGGAATAAACAACACCCATGCCTGACCACATGTTTTACCTTTCACCTGACTTTCGTCTTTTAAAAACGGCTTTTGGAATAAATACCACCATTCTCCCCATGTTAAGAACGGCTTTCAGAATAAACACCCCCACCTACCCATGTTAAAAATTGTGGAGGTGGACCTAATGTGAAAATTTACCTTTTGTTTTTTAATAAATTGTTAGTTGAAAGCACAGAATAGTGACAAAACCTCATCTCATCCCCTTGGTAAGAATAGCAAAAAAAAAATAATGGTTTTCTTGGTAGAAACTTTTTCTGTATTTCACCTAACAATTTCTGGTGCTAATGATCTTACTAATCCGCGCTATTTTTTAAATCGATTTTCCAAGTTTAATTAAAGTTTCATGATATGTTTTTTATTCAATTGCAAGGTTAAAGTACAGAACAGATACAAAACACCCTCCCCTCCCCATGTTAAGAATTGCTTTTTAAATAATAACGTTATTATTTCAGCACGGACCACTATCTACATGAGTACCTAATATTTTTTCAGCCATTCTTACCATAGAGAGGGTATGGTGTTTTGTAACTATTCTGTGCTTTTTAAACTAACAATTTATTATTAAAAAAAGATATTGTGTAATTATAAAAAAATAAAAAGATATTGTGAAAGTTGAATTTAACTTGAAAAAAAAAAAATTGTAGCCGGACCTTATTTGGCAATAAGGTCACGTGAGTCGATTAATGGGTGCTAATGCACTTACTGATCCGCGCTATTTTTTTTTAAATCGTATTTCCAAGCTTAATTAAAGTTTTATGTTCTTTTGGTATTTTTTTTAGATAAGGTCCACCTCCACAATTTTCTTTTAAATGACGACTTTTATAGGTTTCCGACTATGCTGAATACAGAAAACGCATTGAAATTTTGCAGAAATAAGTAGTTATCGAGATATAGATTGTTGTGTTATGCATTGTATTCTTTGGCGGCCATCTTTGTTACGCGCGTAGATTTGTTTATGACGCGCGCAAGCGTGTAAAAAAGACGGCTGCCAGAGATTACAATGCATTATACAAATTTTTAATATCTCGATAACTACTTATTTCTGCAAAATTTCAATGCGATTTCCATTTTCAGCATAGTCGAAAACCTACAAAAGTCGTCATTTAAAAGAAAATTGTGGAGGTGGACCTACTCTAAAAATTTACCGTTTTTTTCATTCAATTGTAAGGTTAACGTTCAGAATAAGTACAAAATACCCTCTTCTCCCAATGTTAAGAATGGCTTTTTTAAATAATGACGTTATTATTTCAGCACGGATCAATAAGTGCACGAGTACCCAATTTCTTTAAAAGCATTCATATTTTCTTATATAAAAACAACTTCTGTAAAAAAAAAGAAAAAACGTGCACTTTCAATCTTTGTTAAAAAAGATTTTCTTGAAAAAAATTAAAAAAATACGGTAAAAAAAGCAAAGAACAAAACGTTAATCGGTATTCATGCAGAGAGTGATCCGTGCTTAAATAATAACGTTATTATTTAAACAGCCATTCTTAACATGTGGAGGAGAGGGGGTTTGTACCTAATATGTACGTTAACCTTACAATTGAATAAAAAATATATCATAAAACTTTAATTAAACGTGGAAATACGATTTAAAAAATAGCGCGGATCACTCTCTGCATTAGCACCGAAAGTACAGATTAGTTAGAAAACATCCTCCCTCTTCATGTTAAGAATGGCTTTTTAAATAATGTTAATGCTTCAGTACTGTTCCTTGTCTGCTTAAGTTTAATTTTTGATTATTAAATTGTTAGGTGAAAGTCCAGAATAGTTACAAAACACCCTCTTCTTCCCATGTTAAGAATGGCTTTTTAAATAATAACGTTATTATTTCAGCACGGATAAATAAGGGCACGAGTACCCAATTTCTTTAATAAAGAAAAATCATTCATATTTTCTGATGTAAAAACAACTTCTGTAAAAAAAAGAAAAAACGTGTACTTTCAATTTTTGTTAAAAAAGGTTTGCTTGAAAAAAAAAACAAAAAAATACGGTGAAAAAAGTAAAGAACAAAACGTTAATCGGTATTCATGCAGAGAGTGATCCGTGCTGAAATAATAACGTTATTATTTAAAAAGCCATTCTAAACATGGGGAGGGGTTTTTGTACCTATTCTGTACTTTAACCGTACAATTGAATAAAAACATATCATAAAACTTTAATTAAACGTGGAAATGCGATTTAAAAAATAGCGCAGATCACTCTCTGCATTAGCACCGAAAGTACAGAATAGTTAGAAAACTTCCTCCCTCCCCATGTTAAGAATGGCTTTCTAAATAATGTTAATGATTCAGTACTCTTCCTTGTCTGCTTAAGTTTAACTTTTGTTGATTAAATTGTTAGGTGAAAGTATAGAATAGTAACAAAACGTCCTCCCCATGTTAAGAATGGCTTTCTAAATATCGTTATTATTCTATTATTATATTATTATGGTACTTTCTGTGCATAAGTACCATGTTTTGTTTATTAAATTGTTAGGTGAAAGTACAGTAATAATGCAGAGAGTGATCCGTGTTGAAATAATAACGTTATTATTTAAAAAGCCATTCTTAATATGAGGAGGGGAGGGTGTTTTGTACCTAATCTGTATTTTAACCTTACAATTGAATAAAAAAAACATATAATAAAACTTTAATTAAACCTGGGAATACGATTTAAAAAATAGCGCGGACCACTCTTTGCATTAGAACAAAATATTATTTAAGCAAGTTACCAATCCGTAAAAAACTGTACTTTTACCAACCAATCTCATCTCGAAAAACAAAAAAAAAACAAAAAAAAACTCCAAAAGCAAGCGACAAACTTTTTTTTTTGCCTTATATAATAAAGAAAAAATGTTTAAATTAAAATATTTGGAAAATAAACAAATGAATTATGTTTTTTTTTTACTTATCGAGTAAACAGAAAATGAAATCTACTTCGTTTCGTGAATTCGTGGCTGTGAAATGAATCGAACCGGAAGTTCAGTTTTATCAACAAAACAGTTACGAAAATATATTTATTTTATTTAATATTTTAATAATTGGCGAGGTAAATTTATTTTAATAACATAAAAACATCCCTCGACTCTAAAGTGGGTTGTCTGAAAATTTCAAATAAATTGGTAACGTAGAAATATGGTTTTATTCGCATATAACGTACCAAGAATTACATTTATATATATATATATATATATATATATATATATATATATATATCTGTGTGTGTATATACATATATATATAAGTATGTATATATATACATATGTATATATATGTATATATACATATTTATTTACATATATATACATATATACATACACACACATATATATATACATATATATATATATATATATATATATTTCATTAGAGAGAGTGAAAGACACACAGACAGAGAAATATTATAGGTTTTGAGAGTTACGAATCTATAGGTGCAATTTGAATGAAAGTTTCGGTCTAATATTCTATCATTAACCGACGTAATATATTCCAGCTATAGAACTCAGAATATTGAGCGTACAGGAAATTATACATAGACTTAAATATGGCTAAACATACATGATACAACATATCATCTTATCGGAACATATTAGTATCCGATGTTTAATAATTAGTGACGAGATTTTTATATTTACTTTTACTTAAAGACTTGGCAAGCCTGATATCCGAAATAACTATGTCGATATATATTTATGCCTGTGCGTGTGTATGGGGAGTGTTTCAGACAGGTGATCTTCCACTAGTTATTTGCTATTGGGCAGGCGCAAAAGAAAGGTTACCAATCTAATAGATCCCGCACTGTAACCAAACTGTATATTCTATCGCCGCATTATTGAATTAATATGCTTATTTTACAAGTATATTGATTATATGTGCCTGCCGGTCGTAAAGCTATCTTACAAACCTGACGGATCAGCAAACCACATATTTACTATAGAGATCTTCCAATGCCAAAGAAAATTCTATTCTGAAATTTCCAATCTGCGAACTATTAGACTTTGGGATTAACTCCCTGTATGCTGCTTTTTCACTTTACCACCATGTGTAAGTCGATTATCAATGTGAACAGCCAAACTAGCTGCTCAAGCTCCTACTTAGAGCGTTCCAGAGATATTGTTCTTAATTTATATTAACTCTTGACAATTTTTTTTTGTTTGGAATGAATATGAATTTTAAAAATTGGGAGGACGATGTAGAAGGAACTAGAAACGTAAATACAAATGCGTATACTTTGGTAATTTCCAAATAAAAAAAAAGAATAAACGAATTAAAGAAAACGAATTAAAAATAAACGAAATAAAACCAAAACCTAGTTGATCAAATAGCCAGAAATACTGCAGGTATTAAAATCACCTTAATTGTTCTTACTCCAAGCCAGTTCAGTAATAAACATTATCTTGAAAATGTAGCAGGCATTTATATTTACCTATATATATATATATATATATATGTATATATATATATATATATATATATATATAATATAAAGCTGAACGTCTGTGTGTGTGTCTGGTCACGAATAGGCTCCTATATGGTTGACTATTATAGAAAACTGATTACATATAATGATAGATGTATCGAGACACAGGAATGGGTATGTTTGATCTGGCATAATGATGATTCATTAAAATTGTAGGGTCTGCGTACGGGCCTGGTCCACAAAGTATGGAAATCAAAATTTAAAAAAAAAAAACGTTTACAAGTGTTTTTGATATTGATGTACATAATAATACTTTGGTAAGTATGTTTTAACTTAAATAGGGATGGTATAATAAAATTATAGGGGTCTGCGTTCGCGCCTGACCTCCATAGAATGGAAATAGGCACAAACTTTAATAAAGACTTTTCATATCTATCTGCGTAAGTATACTTTGATAATTATGTTTCAGTTTGAAGAAATATGGTATAATAAAATTATGGGGTGTTCGTTCACGCCTGACCTCCATAGAATGTAAATATGTCACAAAGTTTAACAACATTTTCTAATATAGATACACAGAATATTGTGATAAGTGTTTCAGTGTGAACAGGTATGGTATAATAAATTATGGGGTGTATCTATTTTATTTTTACTTTCATCATATTTTGCTTTGGTTTTGATAACCCCAAATTCGAAGCTCTCTCTTTACATAACCTATCATACTTTCATAAATCAGAGTCCATTTTCTGTACGCTGATTTTGAACCAGTAAACGACGGGTACTTTTGCTAGTATATATATAGAAATATATATATATATATATATATATATATATATATATATATATATATATTTGTAACACTCACAAATACACACAATGATATATACACATAAAAAATAGTGATGTATTAAATAGTTTTAATTATGAGATATATTCTCATATTGCCTCAACAAATATTTACAGTGATACACTGCCTTTGTTTATAATATCTAAAGCAATGACTGAAGCCCTAGAGGAAGACCTCCAGTCTATAGTAGAAGGCGGACACAAATTGATATTTATGTCCAATGCTGACAAAACTAAGCTCGTTTCCTTTAATAATTACAAGAAATCTGCTCAACCACCAATAGATATGGCTAATAATACATTACCTGAAAGTACTTCGTTTAAATTTGCCTTAACTTCACAGGGAATGTGAATTGGAACAGATATATCTAGGGAATAGCTGAGGCTGCTCCGTGGAAGGTGAGCTTAATCATATCCGGGAAGCTTTGAAATAAAGACGAAACGTGCAATAATGTTGGTTTAGTCTACGTTGGAATACTATTTTCATAATTTTCATTATTTTACTCCCTAAGCCTATATTTCTAACATATTTACGTACTAACCCCACTTACCTGTTCTCACAATTTACCAGGATTTGAGTTACGTCTAGAAAATCTTTTTATATACAAACTTGAAGCATCTTTATGTTGACTTTAATATTGCTTCTGTTTTCGGTCTGATGAGGTGGTCTGTCTTAATTAAATTACCACTGAAACATTTATTCACATATGTAACCAATAATGTTTGTATTACAAACGTAGTTTATATATACATATGTGTGTGCGTGTGTGTGTGTGTGTGTGTTGTAAAACATTAGCTAAATAGTAATACGGTTTTATGCGTTATGCGTTTCATCGACCGGCAAAGGTGGATGTTTTTGTTAATATATTCAATTTTATTGTAGAAATAAAATGGAAAGACGAATAAGAAAATACGATTTTTGTTAAACAGAAATGTTAAAAAAATACAACTGCTTTTTCGTACAGAGTATACTTATTTAGGTTCATTACATATCATCTGTGCTACTGTCATCAAATACCACCAGGATTTTAACATTTTCAATAACAAATAAATTTTTTATACATATATGAGGGGTTTAATACGTGCTAATCTTTATACGCTTTCCGCTTCTTTTCCTGAAGAAAATAACACAAGGAGACATTCGCTGAAAGTTTTCGTAGATTATTCTATTCGAGTAGAATTAGTTCAGACGACACAGACCAGTATTACTGTATCTAGTTATTTACTTATTAAACTTAACTTTCTAACTTAACTTAATGGGGTACGTGCTCGCACGGATAGAGACACTGGAAAAATTCGATGAGATTATCATTTCTAAATCATTAACTGTTTTTCGTTTGCACAGTTTTAGCGGGGAGATCTGAAAACAACTTGCTTTCTTTTTTATTCGAAAAACGTGATGTCATTCGTCATTCTTTATTGTTCGTTTGTTTACAGTTTGATATGATGCTCATTGCCTCAACTTTTCCTCAGCAATTTTTCATTGAACCTTGCGAACAATTCTTTTTTACAGACATGAGTTTTCATGCACTCAGTGTAAACTTATTCCAAAAATACACCTAATAGTAACCTAATCTATGTTACGATACATTAATTTAAAAAAAAAGCAAGGGGCATGCTTCCATCGGGCAACGCTAGTTAACGGGTTCTTCTAGTAATAGTTATATTGATATGGGCCCATCTTGATAATGTGTCTGTTCCTTTACATATGTTAACCATGTATTCACTTGGAGAATAGGTAATCAATTAAGACTCGCTGGACCTGCGGGCATTTCATATCGACATCTTCCATGTGTAATATATAACAGTTGACCATTCCGTGTGAATGGAGATCCCGCAATATTATTATTTTCTTTTTACATAGGCATAACCACTTATCAAGTCCCAGAGACCACTCGAGGATAAGGGTTAAGAGTTTACAGTAGTCAATTGGACAATATAGTAATCGTTAGTGATGGAAATTCGGTAAGTTTGTTAACTTAAGCTAATCAAGAATTTGTTTACGTTGGGCTTGAAGACAACCATATTGTAGTCAGCTGGAAAGCAAGAAAAGCGTAAGACAATTCCACAGGCGTGCAGTTTAGGTTTAGGCACAGATAAAGAGTGGGGGAATTATTGATAGTGTTTTAGGCTAGACGAGTGTTTCTTGTGAAACTTTGGCGAGGAGGAACCATACATTGAAGCTCAGCTGAGCACTTTCCATGAAAATAACAATAAAGCAGAGACAAACTCGCAACATATCTTCTGCGAGATAGAGGTTGCAGGGAAGAGAAAATGACATCTCCTACGAGGCTACGAAGTCTATTTTGAACTCTATCAAGGCAGGCCAAGTCTAGTCTAGCAGCTCCTGCCCTGATGTGCCAACAGTACTACACCCTTGGACGTACCTGGCTCTGATATAGATAAAGAATTGCATCAGCAGTGAGATATCTACTGGATCATTTTTTCAGCGGCCTAAGCAACAGATGTTATGTACGTGTTGCATTTAAGATCAGGAGTAAAGGTTACGCCCAGAAGCCTGTCAAAACATGAGGCCTCCCCAAGACGGGAGCCATTGTAGTCCTTTTGTTAACCCTGTAAAACTCTTTATCTTAGCAGTCTGGTTTATGAAGTGTCAGAATATATCTGATTATTACGGTTTATCTCCAACATTCTATTGGAGTCTAGGACATATTTCTATTGTATGGACATCCAGCGTGGATGGAAACCCCATGATATTATCATAAAATCTTAATTGATCTTGTATCCTAGTAAGAAGACCAAGAATCTATATTTTAGTTTCTTGTACAGCCCAAAAGCGACATTATATATATATATATATATATATATATATTAATATATATATTAATATATATATATTAATATATATATATATATATTAATATATATATATTAATATATATATATATTAATATATATATATATTAATATATATATATATATATATATATATATATATATATATATATATATATATAAACCATATTAAAATTTTGACAAAACTTCAAGATGCAGGATATTATTAGACGTTTTTATTTTCCTCCCCACAAGAACAAAGAGCGTCCGGTTTTAATGTAGGGAAATCCAACTCATGTAAAAGAGGAACCTAGGATAAAGTTATTTTAGGGGCATTTCAGGTTGAGCCTATTTTTATATAGGCTCAGCCTGGAATGGCCCTCCTACACTGATTGGACAGAATATATTAATATCCCGAACACGTACTTTATGTCCAAAAGTGCGAGTTTATTTTTCCGTTACCTTTACCCTTAACTTACAGATCTAAAAACATAAAACGGTCTCATAGTAGACCATGACTAATATTTTAACGTAGGTTGATTATTTTCAAACGTAATTATAATTTGGAATGAAAACAATCTCTGTGGTAAATGTTAATAAAGCCCTAACCTGATCCATAAATTCGTGTCTTTTCTATTTTGTGAGACAAAATATATTTCCCTGTCAACAAACTCGAATAGCTATTTTAGTAGATATAATATATAGTAGGGAAATAGTTATCTATAATGTTTTCAGCACGTCTGTCGAATGATATAAATTCGCATGATGATAAATATATAATTTTGCGTTTCTCAGTTTGGTTTCAGGTGTAAATCTTTATTATCTTTCTTTAAGTTTTCTATTTTCTCTTCCTTGGCAATACGTCAGTAAACACCTGGCTCGACTTGACTACCGAATTTGAAATTTACCTACGGACAAACAATATAAGCTGCTGAGTGAAATACATCTGCAGGAAATTTGTAACCCTCTCCCCTCATCTCAAAGATAGAAAAAGCTGATCAGTCTCATCCGATGATTTTAGTGCTTTCAGAGGCAAGTACTTCTCGCAATCATCTTAACTAGAGATAAAAATGCTTCAGCAGCTTCAATAGACAATTTTGGGGCTTCCACAAAATTTTTCTCATCATCGACATCATAGGAATCTTAACGAATAATAGGCCTGATCAGATTCAGATGATTATTCTGTAGCTATGATAGGAATTTTCACCAGATATAAAATGACATATCTTTCAGTTAAAGAATTCGGTGCTTCCATAGGACATGCCATTTTCGTTGTCATAATCATCATGCTCATTTTCACTAGAAATGCAAATGTCTCCAAAAATCCAGGTTATTATCGAAGACCATAGATAAGACATCACCCCCTCTTTTCCCATCAGTCCTCGATTTGCTGTGAAAAAGAACGGTTTTCTCCCTGAAAAACCTTTAAACTCTTAAAGCTCATTATCAATCATGACCTAAAATGGGAGTCTCACATTAACCCGTTCTTGAATTTTCTTGAGACGAAAATGGCTGGATCATTCTACCGCTTTAGAAATTAAACTCCTGGCTCAATCCTCTACAAGTATATTATTCAAATACACCCTGAAATGTGAAACTTCATCTACATCTCTGCTGGTACTACTTGGGGCAAATTTTCTTGCCATGAAAAATTCCAGAACGGACTGTGCTATTCTGTTCTTTACAATATTTTTGCACATTCGAGACGCGATCATTATTATTCTAATCTACCCTCGTTTTCTTGGGTACTTATTCTACTGAGCTTTGATCTTTAGACTTATTGCAAAACATTCACGGCAATATCTCATTTAAATGCCATCACTGCAAAAATACCTTTCTTCATCAATGTATTTCAAACAAAACAGAAATACCATGAACATAGATATTATTCAAAAACTGTGCATCTCTGAAACACTACAATACTGGATTGTCACGCTGCTAATATAGTCGTTTTCAAGCCTAATGTTAAGGAGTGTAGTAAAGAAACTTTGAGCTTACTTTTCACAGCCTCGTATCTGTCTATCCTCTAAGGCTTCAATAAGTTCTCGGATTCTATAAGCGACATTTTTGACAAGGCGAGGAAAGATTTCTATATTCCGGGTCGAGATCTATACATCTCACTTTTCTAGATTGTTTTTTTTTTAACTTTGACGTAGTTTTTATCTTTTTATATAAAGTAGTGTCATGTCTTGTCTGGAGCTATTACCATAACATTATGTGTCAAGCTGTAGCATTAGCTAATCAAAGTCTACTCTTCGCACTCACCATTGGTAATCGTCTCATATTGCTGTTGATTATTCAATTGTCAATTAACCTTTTATCATTTTGTTGCTTTTGACTTTCGGAACAGGTAACTGATTAGTGTCAAAATTATCATGACAATAGTGAAGAATGATGATAAAGCCTCATTAAATATATTTGGTGTTATAGGTGTCGTCACATGCAATCTACATAGAATTAACCTTAACAGTAAAAAAAACTGCATCACAATGCAATAAATTACATGGACACTTTTGTAATATCTCTAATAATTATTAACAGAAAACAAAACATGATTTTTCATTGTTTTTTATATGTACCCGCCACATTTACATCGATAAAAAGTTTTTATTAATTTCTGTTGATAATTTCCGTACTAGAATTAGAAGGAAACGCGTCAGTATCAGTCGCCATTTTGCTGGACGATAAAAATGTCTCATCAAAATCAATATGTCACTTCACGACAGAAGCACATCACTATTGTCTACATCATCGCAATCTTTACAAAAGATAGACTTATTTCTTTAGTTTATGATGTCCATACTTCAATAAGACATGTATGACTATCTTTATATCCAGAGAATATGAAGAATATTCATATCTAAACCAGAGATAAAAAATACTATTTCAATGTTTACATAATAAATAAAAATATTTTCATATCGACTAGGTATAAAATTATTACAATAGTCATTGTGCCAAAGACTATTTGCGTATATGTCATGTAAACCATGTGTTATGTTTATACACTTATTCTGAAGTGAGGATAATGTAATAAGTATCGTTTAAAGCTTTATTTTCCACATAAGTTTAGAATAGGAATGGAAATAGTTTGTTTTATATTAATTTAGAATAGAAAAGTACAGAATTATATCTATTATGTTTAAAATTGTTTCGAGAGATGATGGATCATTAACAATTTGAACAATCGGAACTACTGCAATAGTCTTGAGTGTTATTTTCACCACTGTATTTTTCTGTCAAGCTTAAATTTGAAATTCTGGTTTCATCTCTGAATTAGAAAGATTGATTTCCACATAAGTTTAGAATAAGTATGGAATTAGTTGTTTTGATTTAGAATAGAAAAGTGTAGAATTATACTTATGTTTTTAAATTATGTAGATTGACGACGGATCATTGAAAATTTAAATAATTTGGTACAACTGCGATGATCTTGTGTTTTATTTTCACAACTTTATTTTTTTTTGTCCAGCTTAAGTTTGAAATTATGGTTTAATTTCTGAATTCGATAGAATATTCCCTGTCTGTCTTTGAAACGGATTTGATTTGATAACTTATTTGACGTCGCGAGCATAAAAGCACTGCTAACAACATCTTCGATATAAACGCTTTACCGATTTACTTTGTATTCGATAAAACACACTTGCCGACAAGATTCCTTTCATCCGGAAACAATTGATGCCATTTATGGCTGGCATTTTAAACGTATTTTATATAAACGTCTGCACGTCGAAAGCTTCTGATAAGTAACATTTGCGTTCTTGTGTTGCTTGGGTCTGCTACCATCATTAATGTAAAGTCATACAAGATCCGTTTCTCTTAACACAATTAATTATTTATACTGCTATAGAGATTTTATGAATTTAGTTTAGCTTGTTATATCTTATATATCTTCCTTTATTAGTTTATATTTCTATGGTAACATCTTATCTTCGTCTCACTCTCTCATCCTCCTAATACTTTAAGTGCCTTAAGTATTTTGTTTCTTTAAGATGTAGTTATTTCTTACTAGTTGTTGTAAACGATTAAGTAACTTTCAGTGTCTTAAGTATTTTGCTTAATACGATCGACAGACCGAAACCTTCTTTCTTTAAGGTGCAGTTATTTTGTTTGCAAGTTATTGTCAGCGATAATATAATTTTATATGCAGTAATAATAAACACAATCACAATCTACTGAAAACGAAGTCAAAATGCAGAATTATCTTTTAAAACAGTTTTGACGCAACAAGCCTACCACTTCGTCTCAGTTATCAGCAATAACAGTAAACGACATAGACTGCTGTTAAACATTATCTTAGCTGCCATCGGCTTATTCGGATAAATAAAATTAAATATTGCTTATGAAGATAGTCAAATGATTATCGATAGAGATAGAAACTATATGTTGTTCATATCTCAGTACCAGCAGCACCGGTGAAAGTCCACAGAATGAAAAAAATATTTTATCAATAAATATGTTTTGATAACGTTTATTTTTTTCTAGACAGCGCACACAGTTATTTTGGGGGCAGCTGAAAAAATCAGTAACACACAGAAAATATTATCTGTTGCTTTTTAAATATGAGACTGACCCAAATTAGATTAATAAGCACTAATAAATACTCAAAAGTAATATTTTCTTATAACGTTTAGTATAAATAATAACATAACAGTGTAAGAAACAAGCTTTAATTTACTATTTCAGCAAATCACCCTTGGCAGATGTTGTTCTTTTTTGTTACGTCTTTGTAGAAAAAATGGAGTAGGCGAAAATCAGGAACGAAGGTAGGAAATAGTCAGTTTCGCCCTGCACCGCCCCCCTCTAGAAGAGAGGATTTCTTGGTTGTAATGACCGTAAAGAAAAAAAAAAGAAAAAGGCAGAAGACAACTCGCTTCTCGCAGATTTGTGGTTCGTCACAAAGGACAATCAAACCGCCAGAACCACCTACGCACAATCTGCAAAGCACTCCCTAACTGCTTCCCAGCGTCCTGCCTTGATAGCGGCCGGAAATTATATATTTGCATAATTGCGCGAGAGCACACGCGATTCTGCGAGAATTGCAAGGGGTCAACGCCAATAAAAACCTATGAACGCCATCTTAGAACTGTCTTCCGCTCGGCCCGCAACACAACAACAGACGTATCCGAGGTAATCTCTTTACTCCCCCCCCCATTTCGGTTATTGCCAATTCCGCTACAGCCATGTTTCTTTCTTTTTGTAGGAAGCGATTTGTTGACTTATTTCTAAAGCGAAGTATCTCTATACTTTGAAATTACTACAAGTTTTCTCAAACCATTAGAACAATGATCATACATCATTATGAGAATATGCTAAAACAAAGCTACATCAATGGACGACTACTCCCATATTCTTGCTTAGGCTTGCCAGATTGGTATTTTTAAAGATATATTTGAAGAATTAAGTCTTTTGAACAGCAGTTCGGCATTCAATGAATTGTACTTGGCTTTTTAAAAGCGTAAAATACTGACTATTTAAAGGAAGGGTTCCACATATTACAATATAAACAGTTCAACCTTTTCAAGACTTATCTTCCAAGGATAACCTACTCTCAGAAGATAATACGAGGATGCGCTGATGTGTATTCCATACCAGACGGGGTTTGCAGTGAATAGGAACACGAACAAGCTGTATTCTGTAGTTAAAGTATGAGGATAGAGAACAGTCTTATTTCAACAGACGATTTCCTTGAGCACGGATAATATACAGTTATGTACTCGTTTGAAATAAAATTATTTCTAATTCATAAATATATTTTTCAGATATAGTGTTCTTAGGCTTTCGCTTGTATCGTTTTTACATCTTAATATCTCAGTAATTAAAGAAAAACATAAAAATTCCTACAAAATAACTCATTAATGGGAACCTATAGCATTTTAAATATATTGGCGTTTTTCCTGATCTATCTATTTATTTATTTTTATTCAGAATTTTTGTACAGTTTCTGCCTGCATATAAGATGGTCAAATCATAATTGTAAGTGTACATTTACAGAACTGCCAAGCAATGCGTTTATTAATTGAAATATATTGCAGGCTATTTTTAAACGGCACAGGTGTAATGTTGGCTAAAAGTATTTTTGCCTTTATTGCATGTGGCATTCTAATTAGGCGCTTCAGAGCTGGCTTTCTAATTGGACGCATTCTTTTTTCTTTCTTTTTTTTTCGAAATGCCCACAGATGTATATGCGCTCTTTTATTGCGCCATTTCACTCACTTTTAACAGATGTGCTGCTATCTTACTTTGCCAATTGTGGATGAAAAGCAAAGATACAATTTACAGCTGCTCTAATGGCGCAGCCGTGTAAGATGTTCTTTCTATTTTGTCTAAAGGCTACTGGTGCTGATAAATAAGTAAGGAATAGATATATGTAAGTTATATTGGCGTGAAATGTACGTATATATATATATATATATATATATATATTTATATATATATATGTGTGTGTGTATGTGTGTGTATATATGTATATATATACCTACATATATATATGATTGATATAATAATTAAATGATTGATTTTGCACTACGAAACAGGTACTGTCAAGAATTGTAAGTGTCAACTGAATTAAATTGTTTAATTATAAGATGGTCTAAATCATGAACTTGGGAATATAGTATTTTGTCATTTATTCACTATATTGCTCTGTAATTACACTGAGTTTCTTAAATAAGGATTGGTATATACAAGACTACCCGTGACCCGTTGGGTCAGTATGTTATATAAGCTATGGAATTCATATATGAGCGTGATACTTGTGACGTAAAGAAAATAGGTTTGTTTTTTACATAACCGAAACATTTCTATGAAAGTATATTAAAATGAAATATCACGGACGGATCACTCAAATATGAAAAAAAATCCTCCCTATTCGTGTAAAGTTACCTTTTTTCAGAATAATAGCGAAAAAATCGAAAATTAAACATGATTTTCCTATGAATCGAACGCCGACGAAAGTCATTTAGAAGCAAAAACGCACATGAACCTACCGATGAGAAATATAAGAATGAAAAACTCATATTGGAACACTTCAACCAAGTTATAGAAACTTAAAACCTAAAAAAAAAATAATTAATAACACCTGAAGCAAAAAATAAAACCTAAATAAATAAAATAAAATAAAAACTAATATTGAGACAGATTAGTAAATGTGTCAAGAAATTCACCGTTCTCACACAACTATTTTGTATCTAGAAATGTAAACAAACAATAAAAAAGAAGGAAGGAAGGAAGGAAAAGGGACGGATAGAGAGTAGTAGTAGTAGTGTTCTTTTGTTTGTCAACGGGTAAAAGTTGTTTAGTTGTAAGAAAATAGCGACAGTATAGTTGTAATAAAGAATAGTTGCAAAACATCCCAACTCTTCCTATGTAAAATAATAATTTCGAAATAATAACGTTAATATTTCAGTGCGAAGGTCACAATCTGCAAAAGAAGCGATTTGTGTTTATTTGTTTACGTTGTTATGGGTTAACGTTTATGCGCGCATGCGCAACCGGATGTCATAAACCGGTAGTGCGTTACATCACTCGTTACAAGGTCATTTGAGTTTTATAATTATATAGATTATAAAAAAATATATTTTTACAGTAAACACATACACACACGTATATATATATATATATACATACACACACACACACACACACACACACACATATATATATATATATATATATATATATATATATATATATATATATATATGCATATACATATATTAGGTTGGTGAATTTTGACGTTCAACTTTAAGTCAAAAAACGACATTATTTTTGCACAACCTAAAATATATATATATATATATATATATATATATATATATATATATATATATATAAATTACAATAAGTTTACCAAGGTAATCAAAATGGTAAACTTAAAATACATTATAAATATTAAATTATTTCTTTTGCCTCCTGTTCCCCTTACCTCACCCTTTTTTTAACCAAGTAAGATCTGTGGCTTACTTGTAGTTTCATTAAATACTTTTATATGCAAAATCCGATCCTGCATTTTGCTAATTCCTGCCCTCTGATGAGAAGGAGAGTATTTCTTCGAAACTCCGTGGATTAAGGACTATCCACTTATCTTGTGCTTCCTTTTTTTTAAATTAAATATGTTTTTAACTCTTTTTCAAGATGTATTTTAACATGTTTTATTAATCATTTGTTCATATAAATATATATATATATATATATATATATATATATATATATATATATATATATATATATTATGAAAATCGCTTCTAACAGGACATAAAGCCAAAAAAGTGATTAACAAAAAAGATATATGCTTCTTCATATTAGTGTTTAAAAAACACCTAAGATTCGTGGGACCAAAAGATTATGCGAATCCTACAAGACTGCAGTTCATGGAAAGAAAATACCGGGATATGATTTATTATAATGATGTATTCGGATGGTTACTTAACACAAAAACACAAGAGCAACGTATATAAACGAGCTGAAGTAAAGAAACAGTTTATACATCAAACAATTTTGAAGAACACAGAGCATAATGCAATTAAGAAGGCATTAATGTGCATTGTATTTTTATTTAGCGAAGTGTTTTATATTATTCATTCCATACTTCAAGTGTAAAAATATAAATATTGCTTTTACAAATGTCAAAATATTGAAATATCTTTTGTGTCCATAAAATAAAATAATCGTAATAAAATTATACATAGTTATTTTTTATATTGAATATAATCAAAGGAAAGAACTAGCTACAAAAAGCTCTAATATGTGAGAATAATCAATCGTTGTGTGAAAGAGAATTTAATCGCAGGGCGATTAATTTAAGTTTAGTTATGTGTGTATATTCACTAGCTGTGGCCTAACAGAATTACTACGTGAGGCAAGAGTAATGAAAGACACTTGAAGAGACAAGTAATACATGAAATGTTCGTCTAACAGAGAAAAGCCAGAAAGAAGTTTGTTTTTTTAAGATAAGCCAGAAAGAAGTATTTTTCTGAAAATCCCTTTTCTTAAATTTTCCTTTAAAAAGCAAAACTTGTTAAAGTAATGCGTCAGCCGATATACAACCCAGCTTTATATAGGCGTATTACACTCTCAGTAAAGTTTCTAAATGCCACTTTTCTGGAAGTATTTAACTTTGCTATGCAATCAACAAACTTCAATATAATTATATATATATATATATATATATATATATATATATATATATATATATATGGGGGTGTTTGTGCGTGTGTGTATATATAAAGACATACAAGTGTAGGGAAGGAAAAGAGAAACCGAGAGAGTGAGTTCGATAATATTTTATTAGAAAGCTCTAACAATGCAGGCACGTATCGAGAGTTGTAAGAAAGAAAATAATAGCAAGTTTGTTAATTGAGTTTATTTGTTCCTAATTTTTTTTCTCAATCACTATATTTTCATGAGACACCGAACAAAGAATAAACAGAAACACTTGACAATGGGCTTATATCTCCGAAGTGTCGTAAAATTTTGACGCTACGACAAACTTTAATCGTCTATTAGGAAAGCTAGATGCATTTAAGTGCTTCTATTCGTATTTTATAAAATTTTCTTTGTTACGAGTCGGTATATTTCCGCAATTTAGAGAGCTGTAGTGTACTAGTTTTCTATAATAAACAAAATGCGTCAAGCAAATACACTATATTTCTTAATACAATGATAACAATAAGTTAGAAACTTAAATTAAATTGATAATTGAATGTAATAGCATTATACATAGTTTTATTTACTTCGCCCGAGCTACACCTGGTACGTACTTCCATCATAAATTCATCATTTTCAATATTGAGGTCTTGTGTAAAAACGTTCATGAATGAATATATTTTTCTGACGTAAGATAATGAGCGGTTGCTATTTTTCAAATTGTTTCAGTGCCAATTGATACAAGTGTATTTATAATAGTTTTTCATTGTGTGTTTTTAAATTAATATCGAAATGAATGGGAAACATCTTAAGAAAATTCCATAAAATAGAAAGAAATCTGAACAAAAATCACAATTCTTCATATTTCAGTGTTTTTTTTTCTTTTTACATTCTTCGATTGTTTTGATAACAATTGGTTATCGCTTAATTTGGGGGGGCGGCAGTTTTTCTCAGGCATAAAATGAGAAGGATGAATTTTTTAGAAAAAAGAAGATAAAGAAACCATTTTCTCTGGGGAAATGTTTTATCATTGTCTTTTTATGACAATGCCTAAATTGCACGCATAAATTGTTTCATTCTCTTATTTGATTCCTGACATTTTAAAATGCATTATTTTCATTTGCATGTTGCTTTCATGTTTCGAAGATTTCTGCTTATTTATTTGTTACCTCCTTATTACGTTCACGTTGATACACGGTTTGTTGTCAGATAATCGAAGCACATCGAAGCTGAGACCGGTTGTTATTTAGTTAAGTGACCATCTTTGAATAGTGGACGCTATAACCCAGCACTCCAGATAGGTCACTACATATGTCCCAGTGTTTTCGGGCTTCCAAAATAGTGGTGTAGCGATGACGATAGACATTCAAAAATAATTTTCTTTCTTATAATCCTTCTCGATGCTAAGACATATACTTGGGTCTTTAGCATATAAAATCAATGTGTTGATTTCTTGTATCACCATAACAAAACCATAGCTCTAGTAAGTGTACAAATAGCGACAGACTATTGCCGTGTAACAGGTATGATTCAGGGCATATGTGCGTTCAATTATATATGACCAAAGAAGTGCTAAGACTCTAAGACCGTTTTCAAGTGATACAAAGACATTTTTGTCTATTTGTCTGAAATCTATTGTGAAACGCCCGTCAACTGACGCATGAAATCTTTTAAATAATTTAACCTCGCTTTATTTAATTAGTCTGTTTGAATCATGAATAAAGCTTCTTTCTTAGAACTGCACGCCTGTGGAACTCTGTACCGCTTGTCTGTTTCCTTCCTGACTCCAACATGGATGTCTTCAAGTCCAACATAAACAAATTCCTGATGAATCGCCCCCTTAACTAATGACTACTGCAACACTATCCCATTGATTACTGTAAACAAAATAACGCTTATCCCCGAGTGGCTTGTGGGCTTTGATAAGTGGTGACCTCTATGTAAAAAAAATCATTATTTTTACGAGTATTTTTCATGGTTGTTTTTATGGGTGTTTTTACGATTGATGTAAAATACGTTTTTGTGATTGTTTTTCTTTTGATGACTGTTTTGATGATTGTTGTTATGATTGTTTGAACGACATATTAGTTCAACGTGATATGTAAAACTGAAAAATGTCTTTATGAATTAGTCATGTTTGAAGAAAATAAATTAGAATTCTGGCTATATTAATAAATGGATTACACAATTCATCGGCACAATCACGTTGACAAAAGGATTCTCACAAGATCGCCGAAGTTAAGAAAGCATGAGCCTGGGAAGTCCCAAATGTGTGACTATTTTTTATATACTAAGCGCTGTATACGCCTTTCTCTTATCTCTACATTGTTTCCAGTCGCCCTTAACTTACATACTTGCAACTGGAATTAAAACAGTTCTGACCCAAAAGATGTCTCATTTGAGATTGCTCAACTCTTGTCACAAGAAAATTCACGCACCCGCACACTTCAGTAGATCTCCATAGTCTGAGAAGACTGACCGGAGCTTTTATACAATTGCATAAAGTTTTGCCTGTGTGTGTTCACCACTGCATAACATATAGATTATAATTTTTTATTTATTTATATTTACAGTAAATCACATAATTCCTAGAATAAAAATAAATAACGTAAACTAAACCAGATGACTCCATTAAACCATTAAACTCAGGAATCTTTAATGGTTCACCTGGAAAAGTTATTTTTTTCTGTTAAGTCTTAAGTAATATCTCATTTTCGTCTTAGATTAAAGCATTCGTCTCTGTCAAGATTGATTACAACTAAGCTTTTTATTCCTTGTTCCACGATCTAATCCGTGTCCTTTATTGTTCTATCTATATTGTATTGTATTTTGCAGAATAAATGCATTCGCTATAATGTCTGCATGAAAGTAACTTCATAAATCAAAATTGTCAATGAAAATGTGTTCGTGCTGCATTTATTAGAACTAATAACACATCAAATTATAAACGCAAATTGGAAATTTTAATTTGGGGTAACTCAGTAATTAAAATATATATATTAAACATATTTGATATATTAATAATTAACGTGCATTTAGGAAAATTAATATATGGCATAATTGTGTTAACTGAACTTAACTTATGTAAAATCTGGTCATTTCCGATTGTATAAACTTTTCAGTATTCTTGGCGATACATGTTATCTCCTTATGACCGAAATATGCCGAGGGTTGTGAACCGCTTGTGCAATAGCCCTTCCTTGTAGACTTCTTACTTCGAATGAAAACGCTATAGTCTGTACATGATATATTACACCAAGTATAATGGTTTCTATCAAACTTAAATATAATAAAATAAAAAACGTACAAAAATTCATATTTTTCAATTAAATCGACTGATTTCCTGATTTAGTCTTAAATACACCGCTGTGCACTGGAACAGAACTTCCCATGCATCTCTGCAGTGACTTAGTTCATAATAATTTGTCGCCTACATTTGGCCAACTGTTAATTTTAACAAATTTTTTAATAAAAATGGTTTGAATTAAATTTTAAAATTCAAAAGCCAAGTATCATGCGCTCTAAAAAGTAACATCGATATCGAACGCGCCCGCGCCTTATCAAAAAATTTACTGTTAATTTTATACGTCGAGCTCTTATGCGTGTGCGGTAATAAACACTTGTCAACTGCATTTGCGAACAAATCATCACATTATCAAATCATGGGCTGCAAAGACGGGAGTTGTTCTAAAAATAAGGCCTCCCATTTTTATCTCATAAACGTAAAGTGCTAGAAGACAGGAGTTATACTATGAAATCGAACGACCTTTTGTGCTCTAGAATTTAGATTCCTACATAGTCACCACCATGCTTAGTATACGTTTGCTAGAGATGAACAATGGATGTGGATGGTCGTCCGGATCGTGCTTTGTCCTATTAGAATCGTTCCAAAAGTAAAGTCTCAAATTTTCTTTAAAACTGAAAAGGTGTAAGAACTACGAAGACTTGAGTGTTAGCATAAACATTCGCTCATGTTTGTGCTCAAGAATCTATTTTCTAAATAATAACCACGATTTTAAATACAGTTTTCCTAGGAATTGACTGATACATCTCTGACTTTGGTGCACGTCTATTACAAGGGTTTCTTTATTATTTGTCAATATCCACAACAAAGAGATGACACTTTCAGCCCGTGAATGCATATTCAAATCATCATAACAATACAATTTGCAATCCTCACTGATGCATTCGGACGGAATAAAAATAGGAGGCATTACTTTTTGAACTGCATTTTACTTACCGATCTAGATTTGCACTAAACCATACTACATAACAATTAGGCACAGACACAATGCCGATATATAAACTTAAAATCAAAGCAAACAAATCAAATTATAGATCAAGTTTACCAGTCGGATCGTTGGTGATAAACATTTTTTTTAATCTGTATATTATTTATCCAACAATAGATTAAATATACATAAGCTAAAAGCAGTGGTAAGCAGTATTCGATTAGGAAAAAGGTCTTTAAAACATAAAAGATAATGAATAGTGAATTAATTATAAACTTAATGGTGAACCAATATTGAATTAAGTGTCAATTAATCGTAAAAAATGTTCAATCAGTAAAATCAGTAAGCTAATACATGTAAAACTAAACGCCATAAGTTAATAAAGTATTGACTCTTTAATATAGATACGATCGTGATGTACTATTTTCGGAGTTTTTGAGTGAGCTTACGTTTAGTTACAATTACTCTGATCCAAGTTGGTAATTAAAGTTATTTAGATCTGTTAAATAGAGTTTTATATGGACAGGATACTAAACCATCCCTGGCACTATTGAGCAAGAGGCTTCCGTTTTCCTTTTCCCTCCACACGAAAGCTATCTCACACAGGCATTTGTACTCGCTTTTGTTGCATCTAATTTCCAAAATCTATCAACTAACTAACATTTTAACTTATACACTCCGTGGAAGAATACAAAATTGCACGCATTGGTTTGGGCTCAATTTGGAGGTTCTAAGAGATAAGCAGTTTTCTTTTTGTTAAACTACGACCCAAGTTCAGACAGTTATTTACTCAAAGTACCTCCCATGAACTCTCTCCCTCTCTCTCTCTCTCTCTCTCTCTCTCTCTATATATATATATATATATATATATATATATATATATATATATAGGTTAAATATAAACGCTCGTTTATATATATATATGTATATATATTTTTTACTTGTAAATATTATATATATATTTTACTTGTAAATATTAACTCTTTAATATTTATAATATATTTTAAGTTTACCATTTTGATTACCTTAGTAAACTTATTGTAACTTTTATTTATATATATACATACATATATATATATATATATATATACCTACAAATAAAATTTATTTAAAAACCAAGCTATGAAATATATAGTTGCGGCATAAAATTACTTAAAGTCTTTGGCTAGAAGCAAAGTGTAGCTTCTATTGTGATAACTTTGCTTTCCTGCCCTCTCAAACTGAAAACTCAATAGAAATCATTCTCGGTGTAGTCAATTTGGATTGTTACTCCAATCAGTCTCCATTAATTCGGACTTGGATTTTGCATCACATTAAATATCGATTTTTCTCTAACATGTTCCTCCTGCGACACTGTTAATAATGGTTCACCGACGCATCATCTGCTGTGAGACTCAACAGCTGATCAATCAACATATGAATATGGAAGTGTAAAAAAAAACTTGTTTCGACAGAATAGTGCATTTAAATATAGGCAACTCTCTCAGCCACGATATTTCGTATATGTGCTGTAGAGTGTTTTATTTTTTAGTTCATTAAGTTGTTGTTTCGCTCGTCCATTTTGTATGAAACAAAAAAAACGATCAAATACCTACATCTACTGTTCTATAGTTGAATAGTAGTTGGAAAAGATTAATATGATCAACCGTTACTTTTAAGTTGATAATAATATCATGCATTCATAAGGTCCTGTTTTAGATGTTATTTTGTTTATCGTTATCGTAGTAACCTTTGATTTTTTTTATTCAACCGAGTATTGCTTGTACAAATACCTTTATTGCAAGTAAATCAGACTTTCTTGAATGAGGTTTGTACAGTTTTGTTTCCGGTTTATAGCATGGCATATTTGACTCAGCTAAGAAACTGCAACGGATAAAATTTCCGATTTCCTCTCGCGTCGCTTTAAAGTGATCTTTATAGCTTGAGACAGTTTGCAGTATACTTATAATTACAACATATAAAAGAAAAGATGTAGTATACACAAAACCTTCGAAGTGAAATTGAATGGTTCAGTAAAGAGCATCAGAAGCGTCCGTTTCACCCCTTCCACCACAAAATGTAAATTTTAAAAGCGTTTGCTAAATTGTCAATGCTTATAATTCACATGACAGGAACATTTTGTGGAAATGGATTATCAATACATTTATATGAAATAGCTCACAGAAAGGTTGCGTTTGGATATATATATATATATATATATATATATATATATATATATATATATATATATATATTTCAATTACTCACACCAGATATATTCTATATCATACAAAACCACAATTCGCTCATGCATTAAGTATTGTTATCATATATAGGATGGGGCACCCGCTACTTGTCTCCGTTTCTTAGATAACGTCCAAAAACGTTAAAATCTTATAGGTCTCGCACTATGGGGCCAAGTTCGAACATCTGTCCCATCGCCGCAATCCATATGCCTCTTTTACAAGTATTTTAATGGAAAATACTCTGATGAACTCATAGCATTGCTGCTTCCAGTCTGTACATACCTACGATTCATCCGACAAAAAGCAAAATTCCTCTTCACTGTTGAGATTCCTAGATGCCGGAAAGTTTTCTGCTCCAATAGTTTCTTCCATCGGACTGCTAAACTTTGGGATTTCTTTCCTTGTTTCCTACTCTCCTAACTAGTAACTGGCAGAATTTTAAATGTAATGTGAATAAACATTATGCTTAGAAATTTCCTAACAACCCGTTTTTAAAGCATTATTCTAAATAATGTTTGCTTATGTTCCAAAAGGAAACATGTTTTGTGTAGGGAGAAAAATACTACAAAACAATTTTCTGTAAAAGCATGAATAACTAAGTATTGCATATACATATATATATATATATTAATTCGACAACGTGTGTATTATTTTTTGTATCACGCTTACGTCTTTTTACTCCCGAGTAACTGTCGTTTTTGTTATGACTTTCTATTTCTTGAAATAAATAACTTTAGCAAGAATTATTCATGAGTTTTGGTTTGGTTTCAGTTTCGATTATAGTTGAACGAACTAAAGTTATATATATATATATATATATATATATATATATATATATATATATATATAAACGAGATAAGACACTGATAGAATTCAGATGAAAAATCCTGATAGATATTACTTGAAGTAATACTTTCAAGGTGATCCTAGCCAAAACGGAAAAGCTCAATATTTAAGAATAGAACAATATATAAGTTTGGTGGTTAAATTTTAAATTCTGAAAAAACAACACATGGGCACATATATTCGAATTAAGAATTTATTGTTTGACAAAAGGGATATATAGAAGGGGTTATGTTAATTTCCTTAATCCATGGATTTTCAATAATGGCTCATATCATCAAAGGAAATGCTTGCACATGATTAGCGATGTTCGGCCGTGCATATGGGCGCAGCTGTATAAGTAGTTCCCTTTTCTAATATGTGTGCTTGCGTGTATGAGTTATGATGTGTGTATATTTAATTGAGTACACATGTGCATTAGTATTACGATGCGCCTGTATATAATTCCGTATTTATGTATGTATGGTATGGATCAGTGTTTGTGCGTATGTGTATACTATGTATATGTATATGTGTATGTATATATGTATATGTGCGCATGCATGTGTGTCTGTGGGTATGTATGTGATATATCTGCACTTATGTTTAGGTTTGACAGATGGGTATATAAGTAATTATTATATAAATAGTTAAATTCAACCACGTTTGGGCAACCCCACAACCAGCCCCACATTTAAATAAAATATCCCCATTATAAAAATAGCTAATTAACCACAGTATATAAAGCACTAACTCATACCTCCATTCCAACCCAACGAACAGCAAAACAAACTCACCCATAGACCGCCTCCAAACAGAAAGATATACATTTTAAATAAATTTTAAATAAACTTAATTAAAACGGCCACACTACGACAACAAGCGTAATGAACTAACTGTATCTCAGTTAATCAAGTTACCTTTAAATATATACTCACAATTAAAAGAACCCAACCTTAAACTCACTTAAATAAGTAACCCTCCAAGCATTCCAAAATTTCAGACCATGACTCGTCTCTATATCCACCTCACCCGCTCACCCATCCGCACAGCAGAAACAGCACACCCACACCATATCACGCACACTCCCATTGAAAATCACAAAAATATCCATTTCCCATTTGAACTTAAAATCAAGAGGTCAACCCTTTTAAAGTATACTAAAATACAAATGCCCCCGAAGTAATTCCATTAAGCACCTGTATGCTCGCCCAATTTTAACCCTCCCCCATCTCTCTTTACCTTCTCTTCTTCACCCCACTCTCCTCTATCCCCTCGCCCACTATCGACAAGAAAGCGAACTATCTTTCTACCGGGACTCACACCAGAAGCTAATCTTCCAACGCACCGTTCTGAATATCATCTCCCTGATTTTTTTCTACGCATACTATTAATTTCGAGGTCCATTGCATACATAACTCAATGCTCAAATTCTTCTACTCACGTGGATAATTATAATGGAATGGTATATTCACCCAACATCGGATACACTTTGTCAATATCGAGAAAGTTTGGGACTACATCAACCAACACACACTCAACGCACCAACGAATACGGCTGCCCCGTATACCTTTCGACACTTCTGCTATGTGGGAATATTACCTTCTCCCCTGGACCTATTTTCTGCCCACCTGGATTTATAACTCTGAGGGACATTGTACTCCTTCTGATAAGGGACTGCCTAGGTTGTATATACTTCACTTTTCGTATAATTTCTTCCATATAATTATCCACAACCACTCAAAAAACTATTTTCAATAATTGCAAACTAAGCGTGCATTCACAGCTGAACATTTTACCGCATTTCAGTTCCTCTGATGATATAAGCGATTATTGAAAGCCCATGGATTAAGGAAATTAACACAACCCCTCCTATATATTCCTATTGTCAAACAATAAATTCTTAATTCGAATATGTGTCTATACGTTGTTTTTTTCAGAATTTAAAATTATACCACCAAACTTATATACATATATACATATATAATATAAAGCTGAATTTCTGTGTGTGTTTTCGTGTGTGTGTGTGTGTGTCTTTGTGTGTGTTCACGAATAGGCTCCTATATGGTTGACTATTTAAAAAAAAAACTGATTATATATAACGATAGAAGATGTATTGAGACACAGGAATGGGTAGGTTTGATATGGCAGAACAGTGGTTCATTAAAATTGTGGGGTCTGCGTTCGCACCTGGTCCACAAAGTAGGGAAACAAAAAATTAATAATTAAAAAAAACGTTTGCAAGTGTTTTTGATATAGATGTACATAAGAATACTTTGATAAGTATGTTTTAACTTAAATAGGGATGGTATAATAAAATTGTGGGGTATGGGATCGCGCCTGGCCTCCATAGAATGGAAGTAGGCACAAACTTTAATAAAGACGTTTACTATCTGTCTGCGTAAGTATACTTTGATAATTATGTTTCAGTTTGAAGAAATATGGTATAATAAAATTATGGGGTGTTCGTTCCCACCCGTACCTCCATAGAATGGAAATATGTCACAGAGTTTAACAAGGTTTTTTCATATAGATCGACAGAATAGTTTGATAAGTGTTTCAGTGTGAATAGGTATGGTATAATAAATAAATTATGGGGTGTATCTATTTTATTTTTACTTTTATTATATTTTACTTTGGTTTTGATACCCCCAAATTCGAAGCTATCTCATTACACCCCTTCCTTTTCATAACCTATCATACTTTCATAAATCAGAGTCCATTTTCTGTATACTGTTTTTTAACCCAGTCAACGACGGGTACTTTTGCTAGTATATATATATATATATATATATATATATATATATATATATATATATATATATATATATATATATATATATATATTCCTCATTAGTTTCGGTTTCTATTCAAGTTGGTGTCATATGGATAAATATATTTTTTTTTTAATTTTTGAAATCACAACTTTATAATATATAAAAATCGATAGAAAATATACTCTTTAATAATATATACGAAATTTGCATAAATAAAAATATCATATTTAAGCGTATTTTACATCCGGGCTACGCCGGGCGTCACTTCTAGCTTAAATAAATACTTTTGCAGTGTTTACTTTTACGCTGGACATCAACATAATGCCAGCATATATATATATATTACAAAATAAAGTGCCTGCTGTAAAATTTACACAGGCCCTGCTAGTTTTGATTATTCTTTGAAAGATAACCCGGTATAATCATCGTGACCATAAAATAGAATTCATTAAAAAGTTAGAGCATTTTATAAACAATCAAAATGAAATGAAATTCCAATAATATGTTTGCACACATCATAGCAATAATGCAAACATTTTTTCTATGGTGTCTACTATTAATGTTCTTAAATTAAAAAAAAATACCTAGTAAAACGACGGCTACGCCTATTTTAAAGGGGGTTAATCTTTATTTTCTAGTTATAATTCTATACACACGCTATTACACCTATTGTTTCCTAAAATTGATATTATTTATCTAAAATTCTTGGAATCAATTTCTAAATTTATCATTGGGTGTTTTTAGAGGCATCGATATATTGACAACTCTATTTTCTTTAATGACAGACATGGCAACTATCGGTTATTTTGTATTTAGCTTAGTTTAACAATTCATCATAAAGGCACTGATACCCGATCAGCGTTTGCAAATTATAAATGATACGATTAATTTACTGGGGGAAAGATTTTATGACCGAATAATTTAGCGAAATGGATTTGTTAACTGGCCACCTCGTTCGTGAAGTTTAACCCCATTAGATTATTATTTATGATATGTAATACACCAAGCTTCCACTGATAAATCAGGTACTATAGACCACTTAGAAAACGACAATCGATTCGTTATTATCAAAATACAGCATAATTTAATGCACAAAGTTGGTGAAAATTGGATGCCTAGATTAAGCCATATATGCGAAAGGTGAGGGGACATAAATTTGAAAGTGTATTTAAATTATTAGTACTAAGAATTAACGTTACCAGATATTTCCATAATTAACTTTTTAATGCGATTTTTTAATTTGAAGTTCGCCGCCTTTTTAAATATTATATATAGAAAGGGGACTTGTCTATTTATGCATATGTTCAGTTAACAGTTTAAATCTACAAATCTTCCGGTTACAAAGTTTGTAATCAGCGTTACTTTGGAATGATGAAATCTTAAACATGGAAAAAACATTTTTTTTTTAGCTTAAACTGTCACAAGTGTCGATAGGGGGTCGGCTTATACTTGTTACATTTTTTCTACTAAAAGAAAGTATTGCGCTATGATGGAGTTAGTTTGCCTTTATAACGTTTTCACCCAGCTTTATTAAAATATCTCGATCTCTTTATACATACATGTGGCGTCTTTATACGTAGTATCGTATTGTCTGCATCGTCGTTTTTTTAGCGTCGTTGTTTCATGATCGCCGTTTCATGAATGGCTAAGTCGTCTTATTATTGTCGATTGCTTTATCTTTGCAACTAGATGGAAAATTACTTATATATGAGAAACGAGAAGATATTTAGCCGAGGTTGCCAATGTTTTTTTGGGGGGGGCATTTATGAGAAGAGAAATTAATAACTAAACCTATTTCTTTTAAATTTAAGAAAACGAGAGACATAGACGGACAGACATCGAAGTGACATTCATTTAAAATTATTAAAATTATTTAATTGTGCTCTTTCCGTTCGTCATAGCATATCAAGATCGTCCAACTATGTGTTATGCAGGGAGTTTGACTTGTTCACCCCCGCTTCCTAATGTCATGCATGATTCTGTTTGTAGCTAGGTTATTCTAACATGAATTAATGTGAACTTCATAAAATTGACACTAGTTAACTTAATAGCTATTATTGAGGTAGAGTACATATCCAGTGATAAATTTTTTGTCGAAGAATTTATATACAGGAGAGTTGTGTGTATATGTGTGTATGCATCAATGGACGAGTAAAAAAGGTTGGAAAAGGAATGCGGAAGGATAAAAGAGTGATATAGAGAGACGGATAGACAGAGATAGCGAGATAAAAGTTTTAATATACCGCAGTGTCAGTTAGAGATAACTTTGTTATTTACACTTTGATCTGTTAAAAATATCAGTATAGACGTATTATAGAGCAACATATAATTATATTTTTTATTACATTTTCACCCCAAACAAGATACATTGCCACTTTGGTGTAGGGGGTTACTGTCATGGACATGAGCTACTGGGATGCTATATAGAGAGTTTGGCAGCGAAATGTCGGTTCACGTTAAACTTAAACTTCTGCATGTCAGTAAAGTTGGGGAAGCAGGGACCCGGAAAGTAATTCCAAAGTCTAGCGGTTCTGGGAAAGAAACTACTGGAGTAGAAAGCTCGCTTACATCTAGAGATCTATGTGTAGGTGTGGGATTTAGCTGTTGTCGGGTTCGTCGGGGGTATTTACGTCGTAGGGGTACAAATGCTTTCAGTTCGTCAGAGCATTCACCATTAAAATACTTGTAGAACAAGCAGAGGGATACTACATTTCGTTGGTGGTACAGAGACTGAAGCTTAGATGACATTTCAGGCCCTATCAGATTGGAGACTCTCTTTTGGACCTTGTCTAGGAGCGAGAGACTAGTAGCAGATGCACCAGCCCAAATATGACAACAATATTCCATACATGAGCGAATGGTGATCTTATAGTGGTACAGGATACTTTCGGGCGTTAGTAGCTTTCTAGCACGGTAGAGAGAGCCTACCTTCCTCGCAGCGGTCTTGGCAATGCTTTCAATGTAATTGTTCCAACTCATGTTTCCTGTGAACGTTAGGCGAGGAGTTTAAAAGAAGTACGTTCAATTAATGAATCTTTGGCCATTGCTATTGGTGGTAGAGAAGGTTTCTTGTAATTATTGAAGGAAACAAGTTTATTCTTGGCAGCATTGAATGTGACCATCCATTTTTTACCAATTCCACTACAGATTGGAGCTCATCCTCTAGAGTTCCTGCCATTTCTTTAGATATGTATTCATTTGTTTTACTGCCGTGCGTATTATAGAGCGTGGTGTCATTAGCATAGATACCCATCTCAGAGGTAATTTGTCGGGGAGGTTATTTATGAATATTGGGAGTAACAAAGGGCCAAGGATAGACCCCTGAGTTACTTTCGCATTTATATCATATTGTTTAGATATACGACCGTCGAGGACAATCTGATTTTTTTCTTATTTATGAAGGATGTTAAGTATTCGTCAAGAGATACCTAGGATCTGATTTTCCCGAGAAGACCTTCATGCCATATCCTGTCAAAAGCCTTAGATATATCTAGAACTACCACTCTACCCTCCTCCGCTTTGTCCAGTTAATGGTATATACGTTCAGAGATTACAGTGAGGATATCTGCTGTGGAAATGGCTCGCCTAAATCCATATTGTTGGTCAGTCAGAAGTTTAGCATATGTAAGATGATGGACCAGATCTTTATTAATTATGGATTCAAATATTTTGGCGAAAAGTTGGAGGAGGCTAATGTGGCGATAATTTAATGGGTCAATTTTTTCGCCCAAATTCTTTAAAACTGGTACCACAGAAGCAGTTTTCCAGCATTTCGGAAAGCAAGATTCATTAAGTCATTTTTTGTAAAGTTTAGAGAGAACTGGGGCTACTTCGGCTGAGCATTTTTTTAATAGCACAACTGGGATGAGATCAGGCTCACATCCTTTTAAAGTGTCAAGGTTTTTATGATAGCATGCACCTGAGAAGGGATGATTTTCAGATCATCCAGCGTGGCGTCTGTCCGCAAAGGAAAGTCAGGGAGTAGCAGGGTCCAGTGTAAAGTTGGAGCAAAACCGACTGGCGAGCATGTTAGCCTTCTCTGTTGCTGAGCAAACAACCTCATGATTGTTGGTTAGTGGGGGGATTGTTGATTGCCCATTATTTACTACACTATTGTATATTTTCAAATTTTATTTTTCCAAAAAAGCTGCACTATGTACGTATATGTTGATTCTTGGTGTTTCAGAATGTATCTTTGGAAATTTCACGTAATCTATTTCCCACACATGAATGAACCTGAAACTAACTTGCCTAGAAAATTGATTGCATCTACTTCAATGGTTACAAAATCTAACACTCGTGTTTAACATATTTAAATGATTACAATTGTAAAGCAAAAATGCAATTAAATAAAAATAAAAATGTATCTTGTTTCAACTAACAAGCTCATCATATATTATATGATCGATTTAGTATGTATCAATACAGATTGCATTTTCTAGATAGATAGAATAAAGAATGTAATTCAAATAAAATTCTTAATATAAAGATATAATATATCATTCTGTAAATCATGTAAAAATACGTTTCCTTCTAATGTTTGATTTATACTATTTAGTCACCACTTTTCAAAGTCAATAGCCCGTTGACGATAATAAAACGTAAGGAATGTCAGTCAACAGATGAGACACTATATAAGAAGATTATTAAAATCAACCCAAGACAAACATAAATTTTACCACTTATTAGTAAGGCTGTGATAACAGCATATTCTTTTCATTATTTTGACTCCTGGGTATATATCCGACACAGTTAATCAACAGAGAACATAATCACTATATATAAAAGCATATAAGATATCAACGGATCAAAAATGAAAATTATATTCTGTTGTCATAGCCCTACTTATAAGCCGCTTCATTACAATAAATTGAACATTTGTATTTGTAAGATAGAAAGCTGTAATAAACAAGGAACTAATACCGTAGTAATAGTTTCCACAGGTAGAAAGTTCATGCAAAAAAAAGCATTGGCAAAGAACTTCCGCTAAACAGCAGGTACTTGGCGATAAAAAGCATAGTTAATTCTGTTGTGATAGAAACATGAATTCTTGCTGTCAAACTCTTACATGGAAAGAAGGAAGTATTAAAGATTGGACTAGATTCTTCTATACTAATACTTTTAAACTACACGGAAAATAACAAATTCTATCATAAAAACGAGATAAATGGGCTTTTCTCGGATCCTCTCCAGCAATATAAAACTGGATTATCGTCAACAAATGTCAGAGATAAGGACGTTCGAGATAAAGAGGTTAGAGATAAAGACATTGGAAATCAATTAAAAAATATTAGGTATGAGGGATTATTAATATCTACGTCATATAAATCCGTTGCTCCATTTCAAATTTAGAAAGATATTTGAAAATAGTCTCCCCCTCCCATATTAATGCGTATAATTGAGACTTTATACACCGAAATTACGTATCAGGTATGATTAATAGTAATAAAAAGAATTTAACCTTTCTATAAGTAGACATTTCCTCCTTGTTAGGTTGCTGGCGCAAAAAAAACGAACCCTGAAATGGCTCCGTTCACATTGAAACCCGTAAGTTGTACAATATCCACGAGTTCTAAGAAATATATACTAAAAAAAGCAGGAGAAGAATTATCTCAGCATGCATTTTTGTTTCTGCTTTTACGCTTTCTGAGGTTTCTGAATGATGTTTAAACTTAAGGAATTACGTACAGATACAATGATGTTGAAATAAATACATTAAATAATAATAAAAAAAAAACATCTTAATATTTCTATGAGTAGACATTTCCTTCTTTTTAGGTTGCTGGTGCAAAAAGAACTAACCCTGAATTTTTGGTTATGATCTTATAAATAATACGGACATTGTCCTTTCCAGATTTATAATGACTTTGACTTAACATTTAAGTATTCGGATTTTTACCTTGAAATATAAGGTTCTGTCATGATTTCTCCATTGCTTATAACCTCACTCAGATTGTTCGCGAACCCACCCGTGTGCCCGATACTGACGGCTAGTATGCAAGTCTCCTAGACCCTTTTCTTACAACTTGCCCTGAACTGTCTTCCGACCACTCTGTTGTATCAGTTAAGATAACAATGAAATTTAACTCTCCATCGTACAGTATATCGATACTCTATGGGTGACTGGGATAGCTTCCGTACATTTATATCAGATCTACCTCTGCGTTCCATGTTTAAAAAGCCTGTGTCCTCTATAGTATCAGACCTGACGGAATAGTTCATTGTAGGTATAGACCGTTTCATACAAAAACCTAACAGCCAGCCATGGTTCTCTCCAGAATGTGCTGTTGCCATTGCGCACAGAATTCACTTTTTAGATTGCTTCCAACGTAATAGATGTACTGAGACTAAACCCGCTTTCAAGATTTCCAGCAACCACTGTAAAAAAGTAATAAGGGAGTTGTATACTCTGTCTGTCAAGTCCAAAGTAGCAGAGCAGCGGCTTGGTACCCACCAGTTTTGGCAAATAGCAAACAGAATCCTGAATAGAAGCGTGTATTCTATCCTAACTATCATAAATGAACATGAGGTAATCTCGTCAGCATCAGACAAAGCCAAACTCTTTGCCAAGAACTTTTCAGTTAATTCTACCCTTTGCGACCAAGGCCGCCAACCTCCAATATTTCTTCCTGTAAGCATGCTATGTGATATACAAATATCTGTACGTGATGTTGCTAAGCTAATCAAAAACCTTAATTCCAGTAAAGCAACCGGCCCTGACGGTATTCCAATTATAGTACTCAAAAGACTTCAACTATAACTTGCGCCCATCCCTACAAAACTATTTAAACGTTGTCTTATGGATAATTGCTTCCCATCATGTTGAAAATCTCATCAGTATGCCCTGCATTTAAGAATTCAGGTGATCGCTCATCTCCCTCTCAGTACAGGTCAATAAGTCTCCTGTGCGTCATGAGTAAGTTGCTGGAATCTGTGTTAAATAGAGAAGTAATCAACCATCTCAGTAAAAATAACCTTCTTAGTGAGACGCAATATGGTTTCCGTTCTGCTAGATCTACAGTAGATGTGCTTACAGTTATTTCTCATGGGATTAGCGAATCTCTCAACGGATGCTACATTTCGAGAGCAATTGGCAAAGCCCTTTGTTAGAGTATGGCATAAAGGTTTACTTCACAAGATCTCCAGCTACGATATAGCTGGAAATGTCTTCTCAATTATTAAATCATTTCTCTCTGATAGGTTCATACGAGTAGTGGTTGATGGGCACGAATCAGAAGTTCACTGTATTAATGCTGGAGTCCCTCAGGGGTCTATCCTGGCCCCAACTCTCTTCTTGATCTACATTAATGATCTTCCAAATCACACCCTTCGTAGACATTTATGCTGATGACACTACTATCTATGGTAGCACATCTAAGTCCGTAAACGACCAAGTTCTCTCTGAGTCTCTTTCCTCTTATCTTGAGCAAGTGGCACAATGGGGAAAGACGGTGACTCGTTACTTTTAATGCATCTAAAACCAAGCTTTTATCTTTACATCATCAACGCTCTGATCCCATCTGGCATCAATTGAAATGAATGGTCCTTGTCTTGGGGATGCCTCATGTTTTGACAAGCTTCTGGGTTTGACCTTTCTTTCTGATCTTAAATTGAATACTTACATTATATCTGTTGCCAAGGCCACTGGAAAAATGGTGGGATCCTTCTATCGATCCAGTAGATATCTCACTCCTGATGCAATTCTCTATCAATATAACAGCCAGGCCCGTCCAAGGATGGAATACTGTTGCCACATTTGGATAGGAGCTGCTAGAAAGGACTTATCCTGCCTTGATAGGGTTCAAAATAGACTTCGTAGCCTCTGAGGGGATGTCCTTTTCTCTTCCCTGCAATCTCTTTCTCAGAAAAGAGATGTTGCGAGTTTGTCTCTGCTTTATCGTTATTTTCATAGGAAGTGCTCAGCTGAGCTCAAATCTATGGTTCCTCCTCGCCAAACTTTCACAAGGAACACCCGTCTAGCAGAAAACACTATTACTAATTTCCCCCACTATTTATCTGTGCCTAAACCTAAACGTAGATTCCATGAATAAAGCTTCTTTCTTAGAACTGCATGCCTGTGGAATTGTCTTCCGTTTTCCTGCTTTCCAGCTGACTACAATAGGGTTGTCTTCAAGTTTAACGGAAACAACTTGTTGATGAGCCGTTCCATATAAGTTAACAAATTTACCGAAATTCCATTACTAACGATTAATATATTGTCCAATTTCTACTATCCACTCTTTAACCCTTATCCTCGAGTGACATCTTGGCCTTGGTAAGTGATGATGGATATGTAAAAAAAAATATCTCGAATGAAGAAAATAGCGTGGTATCGACGGGGACTTTGTTCCTATCGGCTGCTTAAACACTGCCTGAATTTTGAACCAAAGAGAAATCGTAAACTGTGAAAGAAAACATTGTCAGCTTGTTCTATTACAAATCAGTCACCGCTTATCAATGTGCAAAGCCACTCGAGGATAAGATTTAATCCACCTATGTCGTTTCATATTTACCAAAGATATATCCTACACAATTACCACACCAGTGGCTTTGTTGCTTTCAGATAGAGATTTAGTCCCGTTTATCTCAGGATGTCAAATATCCCAGGGTTTTTTTCGGTTTCTTTTAGAGTGCGTTAATTATTAACAAGTAGAACTCATAGAATATATTCATAGGACTCATAGGAAATATTCATTAAACTGTCTATTTATAAATAAAACTGGGTATAAGGATTAACTTCATAATATTTTATGACATTTATCCATTGTGACTATAATTATTTGTAACTTTAGAATGACAAAATAGTACATAAAAACATAAATAAATAAAATATATAAACACAACTAGATGCTGAATTGAAATAAGGGAAAGCACGCACACGACCTAATGTTTCTAATAACTGGACTTACTCTGTTTCACGTAGATATATTTAAATCAAAGTCGACATTTTTTGAGAAGAAAATAAACTTAGTAACTAGATGTAGCTAGCTTTGACCGGGATTCAAACTTGTATTTACTAAATATATATTGTCCCACAAATATTATGCACTATGTATTATAAGTAAATAAATAATGGCATTTTTAAATGTTTAGGTAAAAGTAATGTAAGCGACTATTGTTATGTAAGGAAATTTATTGTAAATTTTTTAGTTTGTAAAGATGTTTATATATTATTAATGCTGAGAATGCAAACGCTGTCCTTTTCATGGATAAACATGAAACGTTACATTTTAATATACACTGCTGATCAAACTTTTAAGACCACTTAAGAATCTTTACAAAGAAACCTTTTTAAGGATAGATTTTTAACTCTTAAGGTTACTAATACAACAATCTAAAAGGTTTTGGAAACAAAAAGGTACATTCCAAAAATTTTACTTAAAAACTTACATTTTTATTAAATTAGGTTTTTACACATGATCAAAATTATAAGACCAAGAGTATGAATTGTTAGATTTATGGTAATTCTAATGTTGTTAGTTCAGTTAGAGATTAGCAATCCCTGTGTAAAGGTGTTACCATGCCTAAAGCAAGGAAACTAACCGAAGTTGAGCGCTCTCGAATTCTAGAATTCCATAAGCAAGGTTTGTCACAGCAGCTAAGGTAAATCGCAGTATTTGCAACTTTCTAAAGGACACTGAGAACTATGGAAGATGGGAGAAAGAGAGTAAGAAAGAGAGAAAACGTTTGGTAACTGCAACTCGGAGAAAGGACGTTCCGCCTGAAATAACACACACACACACACACACACACACACACATATATATATATATATATATAGACACACATATATATAGAAACACACATATATATATATATAGTATATATAGACATATATATATATGTGTGTGTGTGTGTGTGTGTCCGCTCGCCCTTGCGTGCGTGCGTGCGTGCGTGCGTGGGTGTGTAACGTTGTAGTAACAAACAAACAAAGGAAAGGAATAAATAAAAATCCGAATGGGCATTTTTTTTTTTAATTTTTTTAACATTTCTTTATTACCGTTACTCTCCCGTCTTGGCACCACTTAAAAATATCTCGACATCGTCCATCTCGCCACTGTCGACTTCTCACATTAATTCTCTTCTATGTCGACTTCTTCTCCCGACTACGTAGTGAACATTTTCCTTCTTTTCCCCTTTTTCTTCTCGGCACACTTCCCAATTGGCATACCCGCTCTATCGGCTACTGTTACTACTAATCTCTTCGCAAGCTAGCCATCATTTGCTGCTGCTGACATTTTTCCACACGCTCATATGTACCATGTTATATTAAATAGAAATTCTTGTGTGCGGGGCGTTTGCTCAGTTGGTAGAGTGCTTGCTTCGCATGCAAGAGGCTCGGGTTTCGAATCCTGAGTTCGCAAGTGTCTAACTGATGAGCCCAAATGAAGGCGAAACTCGAGTCTTGGACTTCCGGTTCGTTGACTGCCATGACTCTTGTGGGCTGCGACGTTGTTTGGTTGTAGAATTTATTATATATAATCTCTCACGTTCTGAAAATAATATATATATATATGTGTGTGTGTGTGTGTGTGTGTGAACACATGCGATGAGGTAGGAGAATAAAAACGCTACAAATACATTAAAACAATTCAAGAGGTGTTATTATTTATTTTAATGACAACAAAAAAATGTATGAATTTTTCTAAAATCTAACATTTTGTCGAGAAATACATTTTTCAAATACGTTTAGAATTGAAAATCTATAGAAGATGTGATACGATTTATAATAATCTTAATATGACGAAAAATAAAGCTTCATCAAAGCGATGAGAACTGAAAGAATCAAAAGAAAATATATTTTAATGATAACTAATACACGCAATCAGCAACAAACGGATGTTCATATTTCTTTTATATGCATATTTCATGCTCCTAATTGATTTATAGAATTTTTTTAAATTCCTAAGCAGAAATATTATTCTCGAATCTCACGAAATATACTGATTTATATGGCTCCAACTGTAACGTCTTATATCATTCGAATACGGCAGTGTTTGAATATATGGTTAAATGGCAATTTTAGTCATTTAAAACTGCTTTAAAGCTTCACCGCTCTCTCATTTTTTCGACCACATTTCAAACAATTATTACAGTTTATTTATCAACGTATTAGCTATATTGTACATTTATTTTCAATTTCCGTTCAGTAAAACAAAAATTATGATGAATTTAGTGGTGTTCAAAATCGTAAACAAACGATGCGGTACATTTTTTATAACTGCTTTCCATAGCAACCACGTCGCTTCACCGACAAGTCTTGTCATTAATTCACTGCTGGCGCGAAAAGAGATGTACCAAGTGAAACAGACAGACTGAAAGAATGGAAGGGAGATAACTGGTGTTTTTTAGAAGCAGACGAGTGTCGTCCATTGTTATTACATGTGTAGATGTTATGTTTATGGGGACTGAAATTAAACAAAGAAAAGGTGAATTTATTGAAAGCATGAAAATATCATGGATCACAATAGAAACATGCGAGCATGAAAAGTAATATGGTTAAACTAAAACATGGAAAAGTAAAGGGCTAGTTGTTAAAATGGAAAGGAAAAGGACAGGATATTCTAGTAAAAAATATAATAAATTTATAACTTAAAATATTGCAGCATTATAGTTTTAATTCAATTTAACATTATCTAATCAATTATTAATGCTGAAATATTTTTAGTTATAAATTTATTATATTTTTACAAGAATATCTTGTTCTTTTCTTGTCTAGTTTTAGCAACTATCCTTTTCTTTTTCATGTTTAAGCTTAACCATATTATTTTTCATGCTCGCAGTTTTCTATTGAAATATCTAATGTTTAATATTCGAATGGTGATGCTTGGTTTTGAACATGGAGTAATTGAAATCGAACTGTTCACTAACATAACTGAAGTCTGATAGAACACTGAAAAATATCTGGGATTTACTGTATTCTCATCTACAGTAAAACCAAGAGTAATATAACTTCTGTCCTTCTTCAGATGTATCTTGTCGAACTCAGGGATTGACATGGAATTTCGAATGAGACGCTTCACTTAATCAACGGAGGTAGCATGGACTTATTCCGTCAGCCATGACCAGGTATAAATCCCAGGAAATTCAGAACTGCATTTTTAATGTCGCGTACACTAAAGATTGAACTTTCAACGTCCGGAGATGGTAACTTACAACTGAATTGAGCAAGTACTTTCTCCATTACGCCACGCAAGGACCAATGCATTAAATATAAGATTTCGTCTGAAATTCAGTGCAGATTTCAGAGTTCGACAGAAATATTTGACAAGATATACGTAAAGAAGGTTATATAAGTTTAAATACCATGAGAAATCACACGTAAAATGAGAACAGTTCTCCGAATAATTCAGATAGTAAAGATTATTAGTCCTCGTCTAAATATTAAAACACATTAACTGTTTGTTGCAGACCTTTTATTTCTTTACTTTATTTACAGGTTTTCTTTTATCTTTACACTATATTAAAAATATGTAATATCGGAAATCGATCCCAATCAGTATGGCCTACTACATGTCTTTCTAAAAAATATAAAATTAGTTATTTATATTCCTGATTCTAAAAAATGGTCATGGACGCTAATGGGTAAAGCAAGCATAGCAGACGTAAGATTGGTAACATTTAGAAAGATTAGTAAAAAAATAATTGTAACACGAGGAGAAGAGAAATGAGGATTAACACACGATTTACAACGTTGAAGGAAATAAGACTAAACTGTCAATATTTATTTCAAACATTAGAGAATAGACGACAAGTCCGCAATAAAGACGTAAACCAACATTTCCAACGCAATTCTTTGAACTGAATGGATAGTAAATGCACGAAAGGCAATATGCCATGTTTAGAAATCACAGCATTTTGAACATATATGCACGTTGGATTTGTCCAAACATAAATGTGGAAAGGTACAGAACATACAGTAGACCACCGAAAAGAAATCGTGATACTGTAGGTTATGGACTTCAAGAGACATGGGTTAGCTAACGTAGTAAGAGAGAAGGGTTTTTTGAAAGAGTAAATGTGTGGTATAAAACACGTTATTCTTCAGTACATGTTGAAAAGGTTTAATGATTATAATTATTAAGTTCTAATTACTTTGCCCCTTTAAAGTTTATTTGGCGCTGATACTTTGTTCAAATGTAGGCATTTCTTGTTCAAATGTAGTCATTTCTTGTATGAAATACGAGGGGCGTGCAATAAGTAATGCCCCTGACCCACTTCCCATAGCAGCAGAGCAACGAATCCTGGCATAGTTATTAGTCTTTCCCTACATAGGAACCACACAGAGTTACAGAGTTATGCATTTCTCCCATCGTTTGATGCAGCTCTGGAAACTGTTTTTGTAGAACACCCCAGGTTGATCCTCCACCAACGACATGACTTCAGAAATCAAGGCTGCATCATCTGGGAAAAGTTTTCCTTTCAAAAACAACTTCATGGCTGGGAAGAGGTGAGAGTCAGAAGGTGCAAGGTCAGGAGAGTAGGGAGGATGGGGAAGATTTCATAACCACACGCCCGTGCTTCTGATCTGGCGACATGCGAGTTGTGGACCCGAGAGTTGTCCTGCAGCAGGAGGGTAGCTTTGCTGATCTTGGCCCGCTTCTTGATTTTGATAGCTTCCCTTAATTTCCTAAAAAGTGAAGCATAATAGGCTCCTGTAATTGTGATAACCTTTGCCAGGAAATCTGTCATCACTACTCCGTCCTGTGCCCAGAAGACTGTGAGCATGACCTTGTTAGCGGAGGGTTGCACCCTTGCCTTCTTAGGAGGTGGTGAGTCCAAGTGCTTCCACTGCATTTACTGGGCTTTGCTCTCTGGATCATAGTGATAGACCTAGGTAATCAATCTTTTGAAAAACTTTGACTCATCTTCTTGGCACCTCTCTAAATTCATCCTCGAGCACTCGACGCAGATATCTTATGCATATGCAAATGGTCATTAATGATAGTTTCCATAGACCCTGTACTAATCTTGACAACTTGGGCTATTTTGCGAATAGTAATGCGCCGATCTTTCAAAATGGTATCCTCAACTTGACAGACAGATGCCTCATCAATGGAAGAAGGGAGGCGACCAGGTCTGGGAGCTGTTTCCACAGACTTCCGGCTATGTTTGAATTCACGATGCCAGCGTTTTACAAGGTCATATGATAGGGTATTATCACCATAAGTTTCTTTCATTTCATCAAAAGTCGTCCTTTCAACTATAAAAACCGGATCACTTCTCGACATTCAACAGGCTCCATTTCACACCTGACTCAGTTCAAACACCTGTTAAACAGAAACCCCAATTAGTTCAGAGCTGTAATTGGTTACATAACCCGTAGAAATATAAATCATTGCACATGCAAAATTTCAGCTAGATCAGACAACTAGAAGTGGGTCATGGGCATTACTTATTGCACGCCCCTCGTAATTGCAAATAGTAAAATAAAAAGAGGCCAATTGCATACAGTTTAAATTGTTCTTTTTGGCATAATGATAGGCGCTAGTTTTCTGATTGTTGTGTGGAAGTCAATAGAATCGCAAAGATGTTATTTAAACCTAATCAGAATCCGACCCTTCTATTAGCTAAGGTTGATGACTTAATGACAAAAAGGGTTCCACTAATGAGACATGATTAACAACTCTTTTACGGCATCAAACTTACTGCCGATACTTAGAAAGGTTTATCGCAGCTATCTTCTTGCCTAGGCCTACCGAAAGTTTTTCTTTGTTGTTTCTTATATATATATATATATATATATATATATATATATATATATATATATATATATATATAGTAATTTATAAAATATATATGGCGATTGAGCTACACTGAATATTCCGCGTTTCATCCACTCTAGGACTCTTCAGGCGCATAAGCCTGAAGAAACCTAGAGTGGAGAAAACGCGGAATATTCAGTGTAGCTTAATCGCCATATATATTTTATAAATTACTAACTAGCTCTAACTACGTATTGAGCACTTTTGATGTAAATACTTAAAGTTTACGCATAAATCTATACTTTCGTATATTAATTTTATGTGAGTAAATTAAATAGTTATATATATATATATAAATATATATTTAGTTATTTACTATGGTAATTATTAAATACTTACAGACACTAGTGTTTAATCCTTTCGTGAATTATCACTGCAGGATGTAACGATTAACGCTGGTCGATAGATTCGAACTCAACAAAAAAGCCATCTCTTACTTCATTATAAAGGATTTAATCCATTCAGCCATTCGCAAGAAATATTTTGAAAATTAGACATTTATTTTTAAATGTATTTAACGTCTGTCAGTATGATCTAATCATCACATGATGATCTGCTCATGGGAGCTAAATTAACCGACTTTTATTTCAACTGAAAGTACACAACGATAAGAAATGATTTTCTTAAAATGGCTGATATAATTATTTGCTATAGTAATTATTAAATACCTGAGATAAATTAAATATGACACGGGAAGGTGAGAGACAACGGATGGATATATATATATATATATATATATATATATATATATATATATATATATATATATATATATATATATAAAGAAGCAACAAAGAAAAACTCTCGGTAGGCTGATGTGTATATATATATATATATATATATATATATATATATATATATATATATATATATATATATACAGTGATGATCATATTTATTGGCACGGTAAAATAAAAGTTAAATTTTGTCTAATAAATTCTAAAAAAGGGATTAAATTAAAGAAAATAACAAAGTATATTATGTATTTTTAACTGGCCTTTCCGATGCAGCAATCGGATTTTAGAAAAAATAAATAACAAAGGAACAACAAACATAATTGCAAAAACCCCTTGTTCAAAATTATTGGCACGGCTTTGTTTTTCTTTTAGTATCAGTATAATATCAATCAATTTCCGGTTTACGTGCTTTCTGAACTTTTTTATAGCCATATTATGCTTGTTTAACGCTAATTCAGTGAATAATTTTTTTCAGATAATTTTTAGATATCGATTTATTTAAACTATTATAAGTGACTAAATTATAATTTTCAATCGCCATGGTTAAAACTAAGGAACACAGCGAAGACGTCAGGAAGCTTGTTGTCGCATGCCATACCAATGGGGAGGGCTATGATAAGATTTCAAAGAAGCTAAACCTTCCCAAATCCACTGTTAGAGCCATAATAAACAAGTTCAAATCGCAAGGCCACGTTATGAGTTTAGAGGGAAGAGGGAGAAAAAGGATTCTTTCCCCAACAGATGAACGGAAAATTGTTCGACAAGTAAAACAAAACCCAAGGATCTCTGTTGGGGAGATTGTTGATGAACAGAGCACCTCTGGAGTGAATGTATCTCGACATACAGTTGGTAGAGTTTTGAAGAGAGCTGGTTTAAAAGCATGTCGTCCGAGAAAGACTCCCTTATTGAAGCCTATGCACCTGAAAGCAAGGCTAGCCTTTGCAAAACGTCATATTGATAAAGATGTTGCATTCTGGAAACGTGTTCTATGGACTGACGAAACGAAAATAGAGTTATTTGGCCATAATAAAGTGTCTTATGTTTACAGAAAATCTGGCGAAGCTTTCCTGCCTAAGAACACCATACCCACAGTGAAGCACGGTGGAGGCAGTTTGATGTTTTGGGGATCCTTTGCTGCCTCTGGACCAGGGCGACTTGTTAAGGTCACAGGTAGCATAAAAAGGAAGATTATGTTAAAATATTGGATGAAAACCTGAAAGACTCTGCTAAAGAGCTCTCACTTGGTCGTCGTTGGTGGTTCATGCAAGATAATGACCCAAACCATTCGGCTAAACTGACTAAGAAATGGCTTGAGGACAATCATATTAATGTTTTGGAGTGGCCATCACAAAGCCCAGACCTTAATCCAATTGAAAATTTATGGAGAACATTAAAATTGAGGGTAATGCAAAGGAAGCCTAAGAATCTTATTCAATTGGAGGATTATTGTCAGGAAGAGTGGGCTAAAATTACTACTGAAGAGTGCAACAACTTGGTTGTAAACTATGAAAAGCGACTGAGGAAGGTAATCAAGGCCAAAGGCTATACAATTGATTATTAAATAAATCGTGCCAATAATTTTGAACAAGGGTTTTTTGCAATTATGTTTGTTGTTCCTTTGTTATTTATTATTTCTAAAATCCGATTGCTGCATCGGAAAGGCCAGTTAAAAATACATAATATACTTTGTTATTTTCTTTAATTTAATCCCTTTTTTAGAATTTATTAGACAAAATTTAACTTTTATTTTACCGTGCCAATAAATATGATCATCACTGTATATATATATATATATATATATATATATATAATATACATATATATTATATATATATATATATAGAATATATATGTATATTATATATATATATATATATATATATATATATATATATATATATATAGAATAAAAATTACAATAAGTTTATCAAGGTAATCAAAATGGTAAACTTAAAATATATTATAAATATAAAAGAGTTAATATTTACAAGTAAAATAAACTCAGCCAGATTTAAAAGCTCAATAAAACCGAAAATCATTTATATATATATATATATATATATATATTTGTGTGTGTATTTCCTATATAAATATATATATATAAAGAGAGAGAGAGAAAGAGACAGAAACACAGAGAGGGAGAGAGAGAGAGAGAGCAAGAAAAAAAGAAAAGAAAAAATAAGTATTTTATGTTTTAAGTAAAATAGAATAAAAAAAAACCTACCCATCGATAAAAAATAAGTATTGGAGCCAATTATTTATGGCGTTTAATTTATTTTGAATGTAATACTTTTATCGTTGCTGACAGAACAGATATTTGTTTAATATATATTTAAAAGAGTATCAAAGAGCGGGAAAATATTACAGGAATGAATACATTCTTATTTCGCAAATATGAAGTCATTCATGAAATGCATATTTATCATTTTCCAAACTGTTTGTCGTATTTTTACTAGTGGTTTAATTGCATAAATATTTAGTGTAAGTCATCCGTTTTGACAGACAAACTCTAGTTTAGGTAATCTTGAAATACAAACACCTAATTGAAAACAGTTGTGTATTTTACCGATACAGACATAAAATACGTAATAGACAGCCCGCAAAATCATTCATATATATTTAATGTTTCTACTTCTTGAGCAGATAATCTGCACTCAAAGGCATTGGAATCAATACTAAATGGTTAATAGATCAATATTTAGTATGAATTGTAATATTGTGTGCTCCAAATATTAGTGTTTCTTGTCGGTTTCTTTTTCTGGATGAACTGCGGCGTTTGTTGTGACATTGAATTTCTATCCTGAATGGACAAGCTCTTTTACAGCTACTACAGATATATGGACAGGATATCTTTCTTGTGGTCATCTGCTATTAGTTCTCTCTCCTCTCCCTCTACTGTTTATCAGTCTTCTCCTCACTACATTTAGAGCACACATTTACGGGTCTTTTCCATCGGTTGTAGTCTTCAGCCACGCACTCCTAGCCTATTGGTTCGATGCCACCTGCCTCATATCTCGCTTGGAGATATTCTTTATAACGTAGGACCCATCTTTCTACTAACTTGAAGCCGGGTAAAAGTTCATTATATGGAATATCCTTTAAGATCCATTATTGGATCCATTATTCGTCCATTAGCACAGCATGGCTAAGCCATAGGCGTCGTTCTTGGCTGAGCAGAGTGAATACGCTTTATCTGTGTGGCCGATGAAGCTCGGTTTAGATTAAAAGTTTGTCCTTTCAGATGGTTTCTTGGATTATTCTGTTATTGCACAAGTGGAAAGTATTAAATTTGTTCTCATGGCGGAAGTAGAAGGTCTAAGATAAACTACGCTAGAGCACGAATATCGGATACCTCTTCATATCTAGTATATGTCCCTATATAAGTATTAAGTGACTGGGCAAAATTCTTTGCTCAATTCCTAATACCTACTCACACTATAATGTTATCCTGTAACTAAACTAACATAAAGTTTAAAAAAAACTGAGAAAATCTAAAGGTAAAAGTATTAATCCGCACTAACGCCTTTCTAACAAGCCTGTATACATAACTGCTTCCACTGCATGTCCCTAAATCACTTTGAGGAAGGTAACTATTCATTAGATATATAACCCCTATAAACTAACCCTGTAATATTAACTAACCATGCGGGGTCGCAGAAATACCTGGATTAGGACTAGGGCGCGGAGAAACCCCGCTCAGGGCTGATGGACCAGTAGATCTTCCCAGATGAGTCATCTAGGAGAAGGGAAACTCTTAAACTAAACCAAAGAGGAGGGAGGCCTCTACAGTCTTGGATGACAACCTTCCTAAAGCTGGTAACTCAAACAAATTACCGGTCTGCAAACCTAAATTGCTTAAGGAGTAGATAGGCTCTGTCTATCGCTCGGCTTCCATACTCCTTCTTTGCCTATTTGTCAGGCGCAGAGACACTATCATAGTGAATCGACAACACACATAGTGGTAGATGTTGTTTCTTATCTAGGACAATAGAATGTCGTTTCCCCACTCCCGACACATCCCACCCCTCAAAACTGGGAGTGCTTGAGTACCACACATGCCTGTGCAATTAGATTGGGGTGACCTTCTTCTGATGGGCCGAGGGTACCGGATTGAAAGTTTTCTGGCTGTTGTGTCCGACTGGTAGTACATGTGCCCTAACTCTTTGGTAGCGCTTAGAGCGGCTGTTCCATCAACATTTGTATAATATCGGGATGTTTGTAGTGCCATGTCGCGCATGGAAAGGGACCATGCACTCATCCCCGATGGGCTTTTGTGAGGCCACAGTCTTAGTTGAAGGAAAGTCAGCTAATGGTCTACTTGTGTTGCATGTCTGATACCCTGCATAACCTCTTGTTCAGCTCCCCCTTACCTTACTGAAACTCTTTAAAAACATGATGAGAGTACAATAAAAAAATAAGCTTAAATCAGGCCTAGGGACAAACAAATCCAACTCGCCTCCTCCCTTGAGGCTTGCATTCACTAACATCCGTGGGCTTAGAACTAATTTAGCTGATGTTGAAGCATTTCTCCTAACAAATACCCCGGATATCTTAGCACTAAGCGAGATGAACCTACACTCCTCCATCCCCTCTAACGACTTTAACATGTCTGCCTATCTCCCACTCTGCCGTAAGGACTCTGACAGACATATGCACGGACTTGGGGTCTACATTCGTAACACCCTCCGTCTGACTAGAGAAACAAACCTAGAAACGGACGATCAAGCCTTTATGTGCTTTAGACTAAAAATACAACATAACATTAGCTACTTTTATTTTCTCTACCGCTCTCCCTCAACCCAGGAATGCACCATAATAAACAAAGTTTCTGACAGCATAGACATAGCACTCTCCCTCCACACTAGCGCACAAGTACATGTATTTGGTGACAAAAAAAAGCTGGCTTGGTTTCTCTACTCACACAGATGTAGCAGGCAGGTCAACACATAGCGTCACTATATCTCACTCCCTATCACAAATGGTTACGTTTCCAACCCGTTTCCCTGACCAGCAAGAACAAGATGCATCACTTCTAGATCTGTTTCTGACATCAGTTCCCGAGGATTGTATAACAAATGCTGACAGCCCACTCGGGAACGCTGAGAATGCCGTGATAATGGTCGAAATCGCCCTAAACTCTAGACCCAAAACTGAAGAGCCAGTGCTCAAAACAACGAGATATTATAAAAAGGCTGACTGGAAAACATCAGAGATCTTATCAGAGATGCCCCATGGGGAAATATTGTTTCTTTTCCTGCTGAACAGTGCGCAAATGAGACCACTGAATGGTTCAAAACAGCAATTGAAGCACATTTTCCCATGCGGAAATTTTATAGCAAGCCCCACACTCCCCAATGGTTTACTTCTACTTGCGCAACTGCCATTGCTCAAAGGCAGCATGCATACCGCAGATTTTACCGACATAAGTCCAGTTCAAACAGATAGAACTATATAGAAGCTAGAAGTAACGTTAAGGAAGAAATAGCGACAGCTAAGAGAGAATTTACTGAAACCACTAAAAAACGCATCGAAGCACAAAAATGAGGAACTCGTGACTTCTGGAAAATCTACAATCGTGTAGTAAATAATGGGCAATCAACAATTCCTCCGCTAACCAACAATCACGAGGTTGTTTGCTCAGCAACCGACAAGGCTAACATGCTTGCCAGTCGGTTTGCTTCAAAACCCTTCCCACCACCCCCTGCCTGACTTTCCTTTGAGGACAGACGCCACGCTAGACGATCTGAAAATCACCCCTGCTCAGGTGCATGCTATCATAAACCCTTGACATTTCAAAAGCATGTGGACCTGATCTCAATCCAGCTGTGTTATTAAAAAGTGCTCAGCCGAGGAAGCTCCAGTTCTCTCCAAACTTTACAACAAATGCCTTAATTAATCATGCTTTCAGGGCTGTTGGAAAACTGCTTCTGTGGTACCAGTTTTTAAGAATTCTGGCGAAAGAACTGACCCATCAAATTATCGCCCCATTAGCCTCCTCCCATTATCGCCAAAATATTTGAGACCATAATAAACCATGCTCTAGTCTGTTACCTTATAGATGCTAAACTTCTGACTGACTAACAATATGGATTTAGACTAGCCCGTTCCACAGCAGACATCCTAACTGTAATCTCTGAACATATATACCATTACTGGACAAAGCAGGGGAGGGCAGAGCGGTAGCTCTAGATATATTTAAGGCTTTTGACAGGGTATGGCATGAGGATCTTCTCAGGAAAATTAGATCATACGGTATCACTGGTAGAATACCCAACATAATTAAATCCTTCTTAGATAAGAGAAAAATCCAGGTTGTCCTCGACGGTCGTACATATAAACAATATGATATAAATGCGAGAGTGCCTCAGGGGTCTATCCTTGGTCCTCTATTGTTGCTAATATTTATTAATGACCTCCCCGACAAAACTGCCTCTGAGATGGGTATATATGCTGGTAACACCACACTCTATTACAGGCATGACAGGAAAACAAATGAACACATAACTAAAGAAATGGCAAAAACACCAAAAGATGACCTCCAATCTGTAGTGGAATTGGGACAAAAATGGATGGTCACATTCAATGCTGCCAAGACTAAACTGGCTTCCTTCAATAATTACAAGAAACCTTCTCTGCCACCAATAGAATGGCCAATGACTCCCTATCTGAGAGCACATATTTAAATCTGCTTGGTCTAACGTTCACAGGAAACATGAGTTGGAACAATTACATTGAAAACATTGCCAGGGCCGCTGCGAAGAAGGTAGGCTCTCTCTACCGTGCTAGAAAACTACTGACACCTGAAAGTATCCTGTACCTCTATAAGGCCACAATTCGCCCATGTATGGAGTATTGCTGTCACATTTGGGCTTGTGCATCTGCTGCTAGTCTCTCGCTCCTAGACAAGGTTCAAAAGAGAGTCGCCAATCTGATAGGCCCTGAACTTGAATCTAAGCTTCAGCCTCTGTCCCATCGACGAAACGTTGCATCCCTCTGCCTGTTCTGCAAGTATTTTAATGGTGAATGCTCTGACGAATTGCAGACACTTGTGCCCCCACGACGTAGACACCCTTGACAAACCCGAAAGGCAGCTAAATCCCACCACACGCAGTAGCGATCCCTAGATGTAAAAGATCTTTCTACTCCAGTAGTTTTTTCCCCCAGAACCGCTAGATTCTGGAATTCCATTCCAGGTCCCTGCTTCCCCAACTGTACTGATATGTAGAAGTTCAAGTGTAACGTGAACCGATATCTGTCTGCCCAAATCCCAACATAGTGCCCCAGTATTTGCTGCCCCTGATAGTAGCCCCCTACACCAAAGTGGCAATGTGCCTGGTTTGGGGTGAAAATGTAATTAAAAAAATGACACAGGCATAATAAGCATAAAATTCTCAGAGCAACAATGGAATAGAATTATACGTTAATCTGACAACCTCAATTTATCTTAAACCTAGGATTAAACTGTACGTTGATGATCGAATGATACCCCATATTTTCAGTAAAGAAAATATCAAATATTATTTTGCTTAGTTCGATCAGAATAAACTACCTTCTGTCGTTGTTATTAATACTAATAACTCTATGCATTTTATCATTTTTGTCTGTAAATCGCGATATTCGGAGATGATGGGACATAAAAACAGTAAAAACAGCATTCCATCGGCTGCGACAATATCCATTAGCCTATGTTTGCACCTAAAATGAAATTGTTATCGAGGTATTTTGGGTTCGAAATAATATTTAATAATATTTCGTTTTTTATGGTGTTTAGAGATTAGTTGAGTGACATCAGCATATTTCCTTTTTACGTTTTATTCTAAATCGGGCATCAGCATTCCTAATTGGATAAATATATTTAGACTCCCGGTGTTTTCTATCAGAATGATTGAAAACATTTAAATTCGAGATAGCTTCCTCGATACAATCATGTTATTTTTATAAATTGTCGAAAATATTTTCATTCTTACGGCTTGGTTTGCCATGATTGAAATATGTTCAAAACAATTTATATTTTTTTTACTGCGATAATGCTGAATAAAGGTGCTAATTAAAGTGAAGTGAATAAGGTCTCATACAGAAGAGAAAAAAGGGGAGATCGTAGCTTTTTTTGTTTTTTACATTTTTTGTATCTTAAAACACATCTTTCTCCGTAGCGTAGAATTAATGTTTATTATAGTCTGTTTATAGCTTGGCCAAGCCATATATATATATATATATATATATATATATATATATATATATATATATATATATATATATATATATATATATATACTAGCAGTTCAGCCCAGCTTGTTCGGACCCTATGTACTGTTCATTACTATGTGCGTGTATTTATATATATAATTGGCGGAGGATTTTGATAGAGTTTGGAAAGGTCAACTCTTTCAACTTTAACCGCGTGGCAGCTTAAAAAGCTTGCTGCATGTCTAAATACCCTTTATGTAAAACTTCAAATGTTTAGACCCAAACTTTGCAGAATAGTTTGTTAGAGACCGCAATGGTCAAATCTTTTGAGGTTTGACTCCTTGGTAGCCAAATATTCGGCAAAAAAAAGATTAAAAAGCTTGCTTTGTGTCTGAATACACTTTGTGTAAACTTTCAAATTTTTGACCAAAAATTGGCTGAGAGGTACTGTGAACCTAATTTTGAGCCTTTAACATTTATTGTTTTGGGCAAAAATCAAGTTAAAAAAATGTGATCCATCCAAGGAAGCTACATCAAAATTTCAAGTGTTTAGACCCAAAATTGGCAGAAGAGTTTGGTAGGGGTTTAAAAGGTCACCTCGTTGAACTTTGACTCCTTTACAGCCAAATTTCTGGCCGAAAACCGATTAAAAAGTTTTTAACCTTATTACAAATCTCGAGTCTGTAGACTGAAAATTGAGATCACAATTTGGAAGGAAATGTACACACACAGACAATTTCACTTATATATATATATATATATATATATATATATATATATATATATATATATATGCACGTGTGTGTGTTTGTGTGGGTGTGTTTGTGTGTGTGTGCGTGCGTACGAGGTGTCTTCATCAAGCTTCAGACGTTTCTCGTCAGGGCATTTTATTGATAGTACACACATGGAAATCTTAGCTTTTTCGGTGTAATCTCCTGCTTCAATGAATTTCTTGTACTGTTCCAACAACTGGAAGGTCTCATGGAAGTCTTCTTGTATGAACATGTCAATAACCAAGGTCAAGCTCTCTTTCATCTCCTCAATTGTTTCATAACGACTGCCTCTAAAGTTTTTCTTGAGCTTAAAGAATAACCAAAAGTCACAGGGAGCATGGTCTGAATTATAGGTAGGCTAAGGTCACGTCTTGATACCTATCTTGGTCAAATAGTCTTTGACAAATATGTGGACGTAGATTGCTGCATTGTCCTGTTGGAAAATCCACTGAACCGATTTTAAGATTGCTGGCCTTTTCCGGTGGACTCTTTTTATGAAATCCTTTTAAACTTTAACATACTATTCCTTGTTGACCGTTTGTAAAGTGGAAACCTGTAACAAGTAGATTATGCGCGTTCTATCAAAAAAAAAGAAAAAAAAGAAAGTATTCTCATAATTTCTGGCTGGATTTGATCTGTCTAGCATTCTTGAGTCTAGCGAAGCGACAGCACGCGTTCACTGTGAACTCTGTCTCTTTGTATCTTCGTCAGAGTAGTAGATATAGCTTTCATCGTAGCTCACCAGAAAATCAAGAACTTCGGAATCTGAATTGATCAGCTTCACCATCTTCATAATGTCATGACAATTCTTTTTGATATTCTCTGAACATTCTTGGCACAAATTTCGCGCAAATCTTCCGCATCTTAGTTTCCTCCTGAATAATTGTTTGTGTAGTTCCCATACTGGCATTACACTCTGCACTTACTGGTTCAATAGATACACATTGGTCCTTATTACTGAAAGTCTTTATTTAGCCTATCAACTCCAGTATTCTTACTTCGTTACTCCTTTCAACCACTTCAAATTTTACTACTATCGACAACTATTTTTGCCGGCTGGTTGGCTTTGAATTGGTCTACCAAAATTACCCAATAACCTCCCCTATCAAAATTACAAGATTACAAAAAATGTGGCCATAAGTTAGGTGCTCAGTTTACGTTTAATTAATTTAGAAAGATGTTCCCCTCCAGATTTTGTAACTATTGATTCACCATATCTATATTTGTTTTCTGTAATTTTAAAAGTTACTACCTTTTTTAGTGCCCCTGTAAACCTGCACTTCTACCTAAAAACTGAAAAAGAAATAAACAAATGTAAATAAAAAGAAACAAATAAGGAAACACAAAGAAATAAAGCTTTTTGGATTCATTTCGATATTAACAAAAACAAACAAATATAACTGAAATAAATTGTTTCGTTTCATTTCGACTATAAAAAAAACTGAGAAAATTGTGGAAAAATAGGAAATGGTATTCATATTAATCCCAAATTGTGTGATGACTTTAGAGAGGGAACTGTGGAAGGAGAGAGAAGGAGAGCGAGAGAGGATAAGTATGTAAGTTGTGACGGGCTAAATTCGTTGTGTTTTCAATAAAGGAAAAAAAGGAAACACGTTATCACACATTTATTAATATGGAAGTGTCCCGGAAAAAAAGGAAGGAAATGTGGATATTAGTTTTTGTGTTGTTACGTAGTATTTAATGCTTTTTAGTTGAATAAAAAAGAATAAGGTTTTCACGAACGGTGTACAGAAACATTTATGTTTTCCTTCTTATTTGCTGGGGGTAGGGTAGCGGTTACCGTTAAACATTTAATACGTGCGCTTCTCTATCGGTAAGTGAAGACAATAATGTATAGCTTTCGAAGTGTTCGTTCAATACCTGGATTAAGTTCATTCTGGAATAGGAGAATTACACGTATCAGCCAATCAGAAACCCCAGAACATGTATGGAAACATGGGGAAACCTTATTGTTTTTTGTGTTGAGGAATGGTAGGTGAGTGCTATGTCTATGAGTGTACGGATCAGTTACGAAGGGTGGGATATCAATATACGCACTCTCTTTGTAAATTTACGCGATGTAGAATGGGGATCTGGGAGGACTTTGTAACTTGAGGGGAAGTGGGAACTACTTCCTCTGTTAGTTATTGCAATGGTGATAATGTCACTCCTAGGATTTAATCTAGCATTTTATTATAACGAATAAATGTGTCTAAAATGTTTTTCTATAGGTACATACGATAGTGGCTTATACTGGAGACATAATACATTTTTATGCGGCCTACGGTATTTTGGTCGAGAGAGGAATTTCCGCAATCAAAGTATTATATTTACGACTATTTTAATATTTTCCATTTCTTAAAAGTCGCTACCTTATACTTTATATTTTATATTTTTATACTTTATACTTTATATTTTATACTTTATATTTTATATTTTATACTTTATATTTTATACTTTATACTTTATATTTTATACTTTATATTTTATATTTTATATTTTATACTTTATACTTTATATTTTATACATTATATTTTATATTTTATACTTTATACTTTATATTTTATACTTTATATTTTATACTTTATATTTTATACTTTATATTTTATATTTTATACTTTATATTTTATACTTTATACTTTATATTTTATACTTTATATTTTATACTTTATACTTTATATTTTATACTTTATATTTTATACTTTTAATACTTCTAAATTTCTCACTCATTCTCGTTTCCAATCAAAATAATATTCAACTTGTTTATCTCTATATTTACACTTTGTATAATTTTGACACCTTTTCACGTTTGATTAAAAAAAAGCATTTAGCTTCGCAATGGCATGGCTTTAAGTTGTTTCGTTTTTTCTGTTTTTTATATTTCCATTATTGTTCTGATGTTATAATGACACTTATTGAAATCCTGTTGATAGCATTCTACGATTTAATTACAATTTCGTTCTATTTTTTACTTGGGATTCACCATTTATCAAGGCCCGAAGACTACTCAAGGATATAGGTTGATGACCGTAAAATTGTGATGTAGTCATCTTTTATGGTATAAATTGGGTACACTTTTTTATTTATGGGGACGGCTAAACAAGAATTTTCGATACTATCCTATTGTATTCAACTGGAAAGCAGGCAGCAGAACAATTTTCCAAGAGTGGGCATGAAATCTGCGTTTAGATTTAGGCACAGATAGATAGTCAGAAACCGTATGTTGTGCTTATAATTAGTCGAGCGTTTTCGTAGAAGTTTAGTAAATGGGGGCCATTAAGTGGAGTTCAGTCGAGCACTTGCCATAAAATAACGACAGAGCAGTACTTAATTTTACGACGGGCCTGGCTTTTATAAAGATAGGTGATTACATCAGCAGTGAATTATCTACTAGAGCAATGGAATGGTTCGTCTATTTTCAAGCACCTTGGCAACATATTTGATGCATGTGTTACATTTCAGATCCCAGATGCTTGTCAAGATATGGAGCTTCCTCAAGAAGAGAGCCATTCACTTCAATTTCGCGATGGGTGTCAGAGCGATTATGATAAAAGGAGAGATGTTAGGTTTTCGATGCATTAAAATCAACCAACCACATTTTTCGCATTGCATCATGTTCAAAAGAAAGTGAATCGGAAAGATCTTGGCCATTGCTGGCCTTTGAAGTGTTGTCATAGATTGTGGTTTCGTCTGAATAAATGTCTACAAATAACCTAAATGTGATTTGGGATATCATTGATGAAGACTAGGAAGAGACTTAGGCCCAGGATGGAACCTTAATGGACACCAGCGTTAATACTCTGAGTTTCTGATTTCTGCCAATCAACAACTACTCTTATAAGCCTATCAGAGACAAAAGATTTAAAAATTGAAAATACATTTTTAGCTATTCCATAGATGCGATCTTGTGAACTATACCTGTATGCCATACTCTATCAAAAACCTTTGATATGTCATGAGGTATTGCTCTAGAAACGAAGTCCCTGCGAGAGATTTACTAATCCTGTGTAATATTAAAGTTTATATATTAGCTTTAAATCTCGCTAAACCGAAAGCATATTACATGTCAATAAGCAGATTATTTGTTGCGGAGATAGTTTACTATTCTCTGTTTATCACAGATTCCAGAAACGTACTAAAATAATCTTTACAAATGTCCCAGAAAATAATTAGCAGCAATCACAAGCGGTGACTTTTGTTTACGATATATATCTGGATTATTACGATTTGTTGTCTTTTATGTAAAAAAAGAAGTTAGTTTATTCTGGAATTACATAAAATTTAATAAAGTTGACCTAGACTTTATACTTTATTCATATACTAAATATATCCATGTATAAACAGAATTGTGAAAAGTCCACACATTTTGTGGGTCTAATTAAAAATAAGACATTCAAATCAAAAACGCAAGGATTCAATTAAAAAAATAGGCAATTAATTTAACAATAAGATAGTTCCATAATTATTTCAAGCTACCTTGAGAATTATCATTTAGCAGTTGCATTTAATAATTCTTGTGCCCATACAAAAACGTTTTGTTCGTTTTTTTACTCCTCCTCCTGGCTTCGTTGCGATGCTTTTTCCGGGGCTCGACAACCCGCTTGCGCTCTGTACTTTCATTACAACCATTTCCCTTTGCTATAATCTCCATGCTTTTGAGAGCTTTCGATAATATGGCGTTTCACATCAATTTATGTTGTTATATATATTCACTCCATTTCATGTCTTTTTTTACTCCTACGAGGGGGTGCAATAAGTAATACCCCTAACCCACTTCGCATAGCAGTAGAGCAACGACACTTGGCAGAGTTATTAGTCTTTTTCTACATAGGAACCACCAAGAGGTATGCATTTCTCCAATCGTTTGATGCAGCTGTGGCGACCGTTTTTGTAGAACACCTTAGGTTGGTCCTCCAACCACGACGTGTCTTCAGAAATCGAGGCTGCATCATCTGGGAAACGCTTTACTGTCATAAAACAACTTCATGGCTGGGAAGAAGTGAGAGTCAGAGGGTGCAAGGTCAGGAGAGTTGGGGGATGGGAAGGATTCATAACCACACGCCCGTGCTTCTGATCTGGCGACATACGAGTTGTGGACTCGAGTGTTGTCCTGCAGGAGGAGGGTAGCTTTGCTGATCTTGCCCCGCCTCTTGATTTTGATAGCTTCTTTACTTTTCTCAAAAGTGAAACATAATTGGCTCCTGTAAGCAGGAAAGCTGTCATCACTATTCCGTCCTGGTCCCAGAAGACTGTGGGCATGACCTTGCCAGCGGAGGGCTGCACCCTTGCCTTCTTAGGAGGTTGTGAGTCCACGTGCTTCCACTGCATTGACTGGGCTTTGGTCTCTAGATCGTAGTGATGGACCCAGGTTTCATCCTGTGTAATCAATCTTTTGAAAAACTTTGACTCATCTTGGCACATCTCCAAATTCATCCTCGAGCACTCGGTGCGTCCTCGCTTCTGGAATGGTGTAAGCAACCTGTGAATCCGTCTAGCAGACACCTTATGCATATGCAAATGGTCATTAATGATAGTTTCCATAGACCCTGTACTAATCTTTGACATCTTGGGCTATTTGGCGAATAGTAATGCGCCGATCTTTCAAAATGACAGCCTCAACTTGACGGACAGATGCCTCATCAATGGCAGAAGGGGGCGACCAGGTCTTGGAGCTGTTTCTACAGACTTCCTGTCATGTTTGAATTCACGATGCCAGGTTTTTTACAAGGTCATATGATAGGGCATTATCACCATAAGTTTCTTTCATTTCATCAAAAGTCTCCTGTGGTGTGCGTCATTTCAAATACAAAAACCGGATCACGTCTCGACATTCAACAGGGTCCATTTCACACCTGACTCAGTTCAAATACCTGGAAAACAGAAACCACAATTAGTTCAGAGTAATTTGTCACATAATCCGTACAGATATAAATCATTGCTCATGCTAAAATTCGCCTAGATCAGACAACTGGAAGTAGGTCAGGGGCATTACTTATTGTACGCCCCTTGTAGTTTCATAGTGATTGTTCGTAAGAAAAATTGTCTATAAAATTTAAAACTTTAATTTGTATTGATGGAAAATTGATTTAAATTGATTTCCTGGGTTTTAAATTGAGTGGCCTAATTTTTAATATGAGTGTGTTAGTTTTATTTTTTTAATTAATGCGTTAGTTTTTAATTATAATGCTATTTTTTTTAATTTGCAATGCATTATTTTTAAAAAACCGGATCAAAATAAAATGTGTAGAAACATACAATATTGAGAAGAAAAAATTAATATTTATAGGGAGGTTAAAGGACAGTGCATACTGAATCAGTTTATTGAAAGCCATTAAAATACATTTGATACAAACAAATATGTTTTCCTTTATGCGTGTACTTTTCCTTTCCCAAAAGACTTTCAGAATCATTTTTACTATATTCACTAGTGAACTTTTCCCATTTATTTTTATAGTATATTTAAGAAGGTCGGCATTACTATATGCTGTTATATCCGTAGCATGTTTTAAAGCACTTCAATCTGAATAATGTAAAGGATTACATTTTCTGATAATAGGCAGTCGAAAGCATGGTTCTTCAAACTTGCTATAGTTGGAATTGATGAAACGGTGTAGTTTCTAAATGTGTCCATACATAACTGTCTTACTATTTTGTTTTAAATAATGGAATAATCGGGTATTTTAAAACCTCATAGTAAGTATTAACATTATTTTTTAATAGGCTTTGTGGAATTTTAAAATATATTCGTCCATCAAAACACACAACAGAATAGGTACTAGCTTGAGTAAATCGATTTTGCAATAATCCTAATTATTTCTGTGGTTCAGAACTTTGTGGACACTGATTATCTTTTAATGGCACGAAATCAATACTTTGGAGGATATCAGACCTATTAAGGCTCTATGTAATTAAGAAGGAAAACATGAAAAATTACAAAACTACTCTCTTTAATGAGCAAACATCATGCGTCATTCGAGTAAGACTATTTAAATTAAAGCAACCATAACTTTGAGCTTATGTTAAAATGTATATATATATATATATATATATATATATATATATACACATTTTAACATTTGAAAATTCGTTACTTGAAATATTTAAAAGATTAATTTAACATAATAAACATTTTACAACTAAGTTTGTAAAAAACACAAAATAAATTGTTGTTTCACTAATAAGTTTGTTAAAAACACAAAATAAACCACGTCTTGTTTATACTAGCAATGGGTGCCCGGCGTTTCCCGGGTGTTTGGAGATGTGTGCTGAGCAAAAAAAAAAAAACAAACAAAAAAACGGTATTTTTTTTTAACTTTGACACCTGATATAACCCTTTAAATTTATTGTTTTGGGCTCAAATCAAGTAATTCAGTTTGATCCATGTCCAAGGAACTAATATCTAAAATGTCAATTGTTTAGACCAAAAATTGTCGGAGGAGTTTGGTAGAGTTCTCAAAGGTCAATTCGTTGAACTTTGACCCCTTAACAGCGAAATTTCTGGCCGAAATCCGATTACATCGATTTTTCCAAATCTCAGTACCCTGTATATCAAATTTCGAGTCTCTAGATTTAAAATGGACAGTGTTATTGCGTAGGGAAATGTGCACAGACACACACACACACACACACGTACACTTTTAAAGATATATAGATATAATAAAAAAATCCTTGTAAATTTCTATTTATTGATTGCATATTTTAAATGTTACTTGATATGAACAAAGAAATCACTTTACCATTTTCCTACTTATGAAATAGATCGCAACATGTTAAAAATCATATCAATTCCTCCAGTGAAAAAAATATTTGAACAATATACAAAAGCTTTCTTCAATAAATAAAGAATTATTGCAAATAATGATTATTTGTTATGTTAAAGCGGTTTAGAATATTTTAATAAAAAGCTGTCTTTTCTAATACCAACATTAAACCTAGTAAATATCGCAGCTGATATCGCATACGCACATGCATAAGATACGAATGATTCGTCCGTTTATTGTGTCCAATTACTTTGAAATAAGGTGTCTTCATTTTGTCGCCAGTGCAAGAAATGAGTTCAACATGTGCATTTATACATTTGATTGTTTCAAGCAAAATATTTTTGCATCATATTATACACCCAAGTTTTATTGGGGGGAAAGTTTGCTAGTATATGTTCATAAGTCACTGTATTTACATTGGGATGTGTACATTTCTTATCTAGTTGCAATTATATAAACGACTTGACTGATACGCGGACATGCATTTCTATCAGGTACGAAGATCAGAAGCATGTAGGCGGCATGACTGTTTATGTGTGTATAAGTCATTAATTAATCTTTAAATTGTCGTGTGAAGAAGCTCCCAATGCTATCGATTAATAGGGTATCCTCAAGACGTGTTTATCTTCACAAGAAATGCCTGAATCAACCTGAGATTTGAAATCCATCCTTCCCCATAATATATTGACTAGATGAAAAGAGGGGAAATGTTATCATGCTTATATATATTTACATATAATTTATCTGAAATGTTGGAGCAATTTACTTACGCACACATATAAGAGAGAAAGCATGAAGAAAGACTCCTTAAATAATATATACGATGGTTCTAAAGTACGCTATAATCACATATACATATATCTGATCGTAAAGTACGCTTAAATATGATATTTTAATTCATGCATTTTTTATTTTTATTACAGAGACAATATTCTATTGATTATTATATTGTACCTAATATGTAGCGGTGGTTCTAAAAGCTTAAAAATATGATTAGTATGGCATCATGTAGAATCGAAACCAAAATATAAAGTTACCCATTGTTTTTTTCGTAGGCATCTCAGCATATCCAAACAAAAAATATAAAATGTCGTTGTTAAATGTGTATATGTACTCACTATGTACAGTGAATTTTACCTAACATAACATTTTTCTGATTGAACTAAATTTTGAAACAATAGCAAAATAGTAAAACTCCATTTCATTCAAAATGTCAGATGTCCACTTCTGTATTCATATTGATAAGGTAATATATCTTATATAATCTGCCTCGGTACATAATAAAATCGCTTATGTCAGATTGATAAGTGCATCTTGTATTGCTGGAGATACACCCACACTGATAGAATATTCGAATATTCTTTTTAAAATAAAAATTTGCTATTGGATAAGTAGGATAAACTTACTATATAGCAAACAGACAGTAAGGCTATCTTGTTATTTGGACTTAACTGCCTACCTTGTGGACTTTATATAATTATGAAATATCAGCTGTTTTTATTTAGGTTATGTATTGTCATCAAGAGAGTACGCACCGTTACGGGGATATCCCCTCGGTGTTTTTTTTTTATGTACTGCCTCTCTTTTTAAAAGATATGAGATTGCATTATATGAATTTTATTTTAACGTTTAACTCAAAAAAATATTCAGTATAATTGAAAGCTCTAAAATTTTTACGCCTTTGCCCCTTGCGTTTCTTTTCATTATAATGTAATGCCATCGAAATGTTCTTCTCGCGGAAATAACTATGGGCATGTTTATTGCTACTATATAACGTTTTGATATTTTTTGCTCAGAACCACCTTGCACATTATTAAGCGTTTACTGGTTTCAACCACATTTCGACCTTTAATTCCAGGATAGCCAAGCAGTTGATACAAATATCCTCCAAAAAACCCTTATTTCACTTTCAACATCTTTATAACTTTCATGATCCAGCTCATATTTTAGGTCCCCACTTCACTCCATCCTGTATTAGTATTCTTTTTTTATCTTTTCACATGAGATACTGTTTATTGAATCAAGATTCGTTAGCGGCCGAACATTGTCTGCAGTTGTCTCGTTTTACGTATAATCTCGAGGTAATTATTGCGCTACCCGGGGAGACCTTACAACCACATCCGGTTGAAAAATATTTCGGTCGGGTAATAATAATTAGCCAATTGTATGCTCAGACCGTATACACACAATCGTCCTTGTCTACAGAAAAAGATAAAAAATAACCATCCGGGTTTATGATAACTAAGTAGAGTATCATATGATTGTATAGTGTTTCGTTTACTTCATCAAGGTCTTTGCTGTGTCGCCACATATATTAAAATCAAGAGGCGGGGCAAGATCAGCAAAGGTACTCTTCTCCTGCAGGAACACGCTCCGGTCCACAACTCGCATGTCGGCCATTTGCAAAAGACACTCCGTATAAACATTTTTTTTTATTGTTTTACGTTTAATTGAAATAACAGGCTGTATCGTCTTATTTTTTGCATTTCAAGAAGTAAATCGTTAATCACTAACGGGCTGTAACTCATTAAGAGGCTGTTAGTTGAGCCTACTATAAACCTCAATCATAACTGCGCCATGTGGCAAACGTCATTCTTTTGTAGAGAACTTTGGGTAGCTTATTGTCATTTTGTCGATTGCTCTTGTCAGTGTGGAACTCGTTTTACGAGCCGTTCGTGTTTTTCTTTATTCGTTATTTTCTAAATAACTAGGCCTCGGCTCTCTGTAATTTAAACTCTGCTCGATCTTTGAATACTCATCATTCTCAAATCTTCACACCTGATAAATTCTAACGGCTTTCATGAGATCTAGGTTTGCTTTAGCACCATTATAGCGTCTCGCATTTTCAACTGCTTTTCTATGCCTGTGAAATTATCCAACATGCTCTATAACTTGATTATTAAAGCGTTAACATTATCTTTAATCGACTTACTAGGTAAATTTAGTTTAACTTGTTTGCTATACAGTGCTATGTTTGAAAATCATGGATCAAAACTAATTTATACTTTAATATGTCAACAGATATAAGCTTCTATTACCTTAAGAGTGTTTATAATGATTTCGAGAGGTTGCTAAACCAGGATTGGAATAAGCACGTGTTCAAGACACACTACAATTAGTATTTACTTTATTTGCTGACAGAGACGGATCGTTTTTCTATTCTCATAAGATTTTTGATTGGTACTTTAAGAATCGTGGTGTTTCGTAGGATAATAATATAAAAATTGACACGCACACATATACACACATACCTTCTCTCTTGAATAAAATCAACACATGCTTATTTGTATAAAAAATTAATATACGTACTTCCATTCCGTCACGCAAAAGTTAGCGAGTATAGCACAGACATTTTTTGCCAATACCGCAAGAAAGGATTTCAACACACCCGAAAAAGCAAAAAGCAAGTCAGACAACCACTTCAATCTTATGCCGCCGCCTGAAATGGATTCAGATAGAAATCATCTACTCTTTTACGAGGGGTGTGCAATAAGTAATGCCCCTGATCAACTTCCAGTTGTCTAATATAGCTAAAATTTTGCATGTGCAATAATTTATATCTCTACAGGTTATGTGGCAAATCACAGCTCTGAACTAATTGTGGTTTCTGTTTTACAGGTGTTTGTACTGAGTCAGGTGTGAAATGGAGTCTGTTGAATATCGAGCAGTGATTCCGGTTTTTGTATTTGAAAGGACGCACACAAGAAGAGACTTTTGATGAAATGAAAGAAACTTATGGTGATAATGCCCCATCATATGACCTTGTAAAACGCTAGCATGGTGAATTCAAACATGGCCGAAAGTCTGTGGAAATAGCTCCCAGACCTGGTCGCCCCCTTCTGCCATTGATGAGGCATCTGCCCGTCAAGTGCAGGCTCCCATTTTGAAAGATCGGCGCATAGCCAAATAGCCCAAGATGTCAAGATTAGTACTGGGTCTGTGGAAACCATCATTAATGACCATTTGCATATGCATAAGGTGTCTGCCAGATGGATTCACATGTTGCTTGCACCGTTCCAGAAGCGAGAACTCGCCGAGTGCTCGAGGATGAATTTGGAGATGTGACAAGAATGTGAGTCAAAGTTTTTCAAAAGACTGATTACACAGGATGAAACCTGGGTCTATCACTATGATCCAGAGACCAAAGCCCAGTCAATGCAGTGGACGCAAGGGTGCATCCCTCCGCTAACAAGGTCATGCTCACAGTCTTCTAGGACCAGGACGGAGTAGTGATGACAGATTTCCTGACAAAGGGTACCACAATTACAAGAGCCTATTATGCTTCACTTTTGAGGAAATTAAAGGAAGCTATCAAAATCAAGAGGTTGGGCAAGACAACGCTCCGGTCCACAACTCGCATGTTGCCAGATCAGAAGCACGGGCGTGTGGTTATAAAATTTCCCATCCTCCCTACTCTCCTGACATTGCACCCTCTGACTTTCACCTCTTTCCAGCTATGAAGTTGTTTTTGAAAGGAAAGCGTTTCCCAGATGATGCAGCCTTTATTTCTGAAGTCACGTCGTGGTTGGAGGACCAACGGGGTGTTCTACAAAAACGGTCTCCAGATCTGCATCAAACGATGGGAGAAATGCAAAACTCTTGGTGGTTTCTATGTAGAAAAAGACTTATAACTGTGCCAAGTTTTGTTGCTCTACTGCTATAGGAAGTGGGGCAGGGGCATTACTTATTGTACGCCCTTGTATATTACGTCAGCGATGGTGATTTTTTTGTAGTTCGTCAACTATGCTGATAATGATTTATATATGAAAAAATTATTGCCGTAATTATATTACTTTGTATCGATAAGTTTATAATATAACGAGTGCTAAAACTACTAAAGCATACTCTTTTTCATTTCCGTCATTTCATGTTTAAAATATTATGCCATCATGTAATTATATTACATTTAGCATTAATATTGGTCTTGCAATTTGATGAAATTACAGAGAAAAAGATAGGATTCATAGAAAATTTGTGCCAAAAATATGATATACGCCACAATCATATGGACACAGCGGTTCTCGCAAGATCATCGAAGTTAAGCAACGATGAGCCTGGCTAGTATCAGATAGGTGACCATTTAGGAATACTAGGCACTGTATATGCTCTCCGCTTATCTCGGCATTGTTCCCAGTCGTGCTGAGCTTATATATAGACTTGCAAGTGTAATTAAAACAGATCCGAGTCAGGACATAGGTGGCTAGAGATTGTGCAACTCTTGCTACAATAATTTCAGGGGCAGACACTCTCTGCTGGATATTTATAGTCTGACAAGTCTGAACGGAGCCGTTTTTCTATAACAGAAAAATCAGAAACGAAATATCTAAATATATTCGCTAACGGAAACTAATGAAATGTTGGAACACAAACTCATATATAAGACTTTTTACATTTGTCGTTCAGCGCGCTCGCATTCGTAGCTTGATATAAGGGCAGTTTTAAAATGTCCTCATGCTACTAAAAGAACTATACTTAGTGTGCGGGATAAAACAACAACCGATTTCATATGCAGAAAAATCTTTTTTCACTCCAAGCAACAAATGGTCGTTTTGAAATAAGAACATTTTCGCTCGTTTATGACTACTTGCTTTTAAAGAACAAAAATGGTTGCTCTCTTATGTGTTAATCATTTTGAGGCTACACAGATTTTCTATGAAAACATAATCTTTTCTAGCTTTAAAGCAAGGATATTTCGGCATACAACAATAATGGAATGAATATTGAATGTTATTCACACAAAATGTGTTCGTTGTTTACCAAAATCGTGGATTTGCTGGCATCACTGGCGTAAAGGTTGGAAAATATTCTTTTTCTCCTTTAATCGCTGGCGATCGTTTCGTTGTTCGAATCAAGGCCAATCCATCTTTGTCATTAAGAGAAGAATCGACTACATTAACGCACACATACACATCCAGTTGGCCTGAATTGACACGTACAATCAATGGCGGGAGCAAACGAGAGAGACCGGACCACACAGGTGATCGAATTACATATAAATCAAGCTGATTGCGAATGACTTAGCCATTTCATCATAGGCTTTGCAGTGAAACTTAACACCGATAATCTCTTTGCCGGACTCGAATTTCCACTCACTCCCCACTTATCCTCCCCACTCATCCCTTGTCTCTTTTCTCTTTCTCTGTCTCATTGTTCAATATCTTTCTTTGTTACTTTATCTCTCTTTTTTGAAATACTATGCAATTCTACTACTAATGGAATCACCTTTCAGAACTTTGTTCACGTGATTCTTGGAAAATTAATTTAAAAGCCAAGAATATTTCATTAAGAGAAAACTGCTTATAACTAATGTATGGCTACGCGTAATCGTTTACCCTTTTATATTAATACTTACCTAACTTCAGTATTCTCTATTAGTAGTTGCGTTACCAACGAATAATAAGGCTCGGTGTTTAGCAGCAGCGACACTTCACCTAAAGCCCACTATTTCTTATTGTGATAAGGGCGATTATAATATAGCATTGTCAGCGCTAGATAACTAAAGAGCTTTGGTGATAATGCATGAAGCGTTAGTATATTAATACTTACACATCTTTATTCATGAACAGCATAATCACGTGGACACACCGGTTCCCGGTAAATCACTGAAGTTAAGCAACGTTGAGGCCCGATCAGTGCTAAAACGGGTGGCTATTTGGGAACTCCAGGTATTGTATGTGCTCTCTACTTATCTCGGCTCTGTTTCCAATCGTACAGCACTTCTCTTTGGCACCGAACACAATCAGTACTCATTCAGCAGAGGGGTGATTGAGAATTGCGCATCCCTTGCTTCACAATTATGCACTTAGTTACCCTTGCAGAGAAGTATCCAATGTCTCTTGCGACTAAACAGAAGCATCGACCTTCATTAAAAATTTTGTAGGCCAGGACTTTTTCGCCCTTCTAACTGCTCTTTCTCATCCTTATCATAACGCTGCTATAATATTAGTCACACTGACAACAAGTAATAAGGTTCGGTGCTTTGCAACAGCGACACAACCATAAGATTCAAATATTGCTCACTCTGGTAAGAGCGATGTCAACGTAATTGTGTTATGACTACATAACACAAGCTACAGAACCGTAAATCAATAGAGTACAAGAAGCAATGCTGCTTGTATGGTTTTACTTTATGTGTTTCGCTTAAAATACGCTAAAATGCGACAGCTTGGACTTGCTGTTCTCAGAGTTCAGGGTAAACAGCTGCAACCCTGTAACTAAATTAACAACTGCGTCAAATGAGAAAGTATTAGGTTGGTGCAAAAATAATGTCGTTTTTTTATTACCACACAAGCAGAGAGGCTCGGATTATAAAATCAGAAGTAGACTTACTGATATAACAGAATATATACAAACATAGAATATTAATGAATGTTTCTCTTTAGAGAGCAATTAAATAATTATAATTGAACTTGGCATATTAAACTTTAATTCAAGAAGTTATATATAAAATGATTCTGTAGAAGCAACAGTAGTTTCTCTACTGTATATATATATATATATATATATATATATATATATATATATATATATATACTTTTAAAACTCAAATTACCTTGTAACGTCCGGTTTACGACTTTCGGTTGCGCATGTGCACGTAAACAAATAATCAACACGACAATAAAACGTATTGTTTTACTGTGTACATTTACACCATCCCAATTGTTTTATTTTTTTGCGTTTAAATTATCCAAATAAACAATTGTTAATACTTTCTGCATTTCTTTACATCATTCATTTCCTTATTACGTTTAACTTATTTTAAAGCAATTTTCTTACAAATAAATCTACTTTAACCCGTTGATAACCATAAGAGCATTTTACAACGGCGACTTAACAACAGTCTTCAATTTAAAAAAAAAAATTCTCCATTTTTTAATATACTTTTCTTGAACAACATCATAGATTTCCTTCCACACTACCAACATAAACAAATAACCCCGAGAATATGTATGTTTATTTGCATTACAAATAAGTAATCAACGCTACAATAAAACGTATTGTTTTACTGTGTACGTTTTCAGCACCCCACATGTTTTTATTCGCGTTTAAATTAAACGATATATCTAAATTTGAATTAAACTTTAAGTATTATTGTATCTGTTCATTTACCTATAAGTATGGCAAACCACTTATAATTCAATGGCTGTAAGTTTTTTTTATTATAAATAAACAATTATAAACAGAACGACTCATAGAAATCTATCTATATTCTTTTTTCATTTTAATATACTTTCATAGAAATGCTACTGTTATGTCACAAAAAAATATTTTCTTTACTCACAAGTGTAGCTCATACAATCATTCCATAGCTAATATAACATACTGACCCAAGGGGTCACGGGCAGTCTAGTTTGTATACATATATATATATATATATATATATATATATATATATATATATATATATGAGTTATGCCAACGTGATAGTATTGAAGCTATATACTGACACGACTATTAAAAGTATAGGATGCGCCGCCATCAGAATCCATCGTCCTTTGGACACGTCTGCCTATGCAGGAAGAATGCTGGCGGTGTATGTAGAGTATTTGAACCATGTAAGATGTTTATAATAATGGTTTCCTATGTTTGCAAGGACTTTATTTAATGAGTAAGCTACTAAATATGTGACACAGAAATAATTTTGTTGATGTGTTAGTTGCAAACGAAACCATATTGTAATAGTTCTCCTTTTAAACATAATAAAATAAGGAGAATTAATTTTGGGGTTTTAATGTATGCATATATATAATATATATACAAATTTTTATTATGTATACATACACATACGCGCGCACACACACACACACACACACGCATATACTAACAATATATATACATTAAATATATATATACATATATATATGTTGCATATATATGTGTGTGTGTGCGTGTCTGTGCGTATGTATGTGTGTGTAATATAATATAGTATCTGAGCGCCAACACAGCTGGCATTAAAATTGAAGCTTAAAAGTGTTGATTCATAAAAGACACTTATATTATTCTTTCTACTCTTTAATTTCCTCGCTTATATTTCTCTCAGCTTCATTGTATGTAGTGCAAACGTGTGTGTTTAATTTTGCTAGGGCCAACTGCTATATATATAATTTTTTTTTTTCTATAATAATTAAATACCTACAAACACTAATGTTTCATCCTTTCAGGAATCTCCAGTGCAGGGTGTCACGATTAACACGTCGACAGATTCGAACTCGGCAACACGAGCCATCTCTAGCTCGATTAGCAAAGACCGTATCCATACGGCTACCATTAACCGCGCGAAATAAGGTTGAATTTAAAAATTAAAATTTTTTAATGTTCTTTACGTCAGTCAGGCAGTGATCTAATCGTTATACGATGATCTATGCATAAGAGCTAAATATCAATTTAATATCATTGCGGCTGTATTTAAATCCTACAAAACTTATAGATTGTTTTATATATATATATATATATATATATATATATATATATATATATATATATATATGTGTGTGTGTGTGTGTGTGTGTGTGTGTGTGTGTGTGTGTGTGTGTGTGTGTGCGTGTGCGTATGTGCATTTATTAAATTCTCCTATTATAATATATAATATTATAATAAGAATATAAGTGTAATTAATATAGTTAAGGCATAAGATTATAACAGGACGAAGACCCGGTCGCAAAATAGATTCCACATTACCTTTTTTTTTCATTCGCGTTTCAGGTTCGAGCCTTCATACTTGGCTATTTTTTAATTTGTTTTTTTTTTGCGGTCGTTCGAGCACTCGCTGCTATTTTTATTGAAACAAAAGTTGTTTTGATTTATTTTTATTTATTTATTTTTGGGAAGGGGTCTTTTCCATGGACGGGCTACAAAAAGTGCTCAATATCTGGAGAATAGTTACTTCTCTTTGTATCCCTTCTGCATATATATCTGGTGGAATGGGTATCACGTTCTTCTTTTTTGAGGCGATTTCACTGATTTTATCCGTTCTTTAATTTATGAAATTGTTGTGGGGTATCGATGTTGCGAATTATGAAAATGGTTAATATCCTTAGGTGTGTTCAAACGGAACTTCATTTCAAACCGGGCAATGCCGAGTACCATGCTAGTACATATAAAATATATTTGAAAACATTAATACAGATACATATATAGGCATGTACCTATGAACATCTACATACACGGCGCAATCACGTTGACACACCGGTTCTAACCAGATCACCCAAGTTGAGTTTGGCCAGTACCAGATTGATTACCATTTGGGAAAGCTAGACGCTGTATGAACCGCGCCGAGTCGTAGAAATGTTCAGGTTGGTATCTGGGGGCGCATTAATTCACTGGGAGAAATGCACCCCCAGTTTTCGTTAATACATGCATATAGGAGAAGGAACCCCTGGTGTAAAAAACTGCGGTCTGCTGTATACTTTGTCCTAGGGCAGTCATCTGTACCGACAAAGATTAGCAGTTATACCAAAATGCGGATCGTTCTACACAAAGCCTTCACCACTATAAACCGACTTAGTTGTTGTGGCAGAAGGGCATACATCGAAATCGATGGGAGAGTCGATCATATGAACATCATTGCGGCTAATTTATTTTATTTAATTATCGGACTATTATTCTCATCTTCTAGTTGTTGTTTTTTACGACGTCTCGGCCAATTATTGCTCTGGCCGTTATCAGGTTTACCGCGACGGGATACGAATGCCGAATTCTCCAACCATATCTACAGAAATTACTGCCTTCAAATAATTAAATAAAATAAATTATAAAATTACTCATCTTCAAAATAATTCCAAATTAATGCAATAATATCATTACGGCTGTATTCAAATCCTACAAATCTTATAGGTTTTTATTTATTCCGTTTTTTTAGAACTGGTTTCTTTTATGGAAAGCAGCAATCTATTAGGTCTCATGAAGAGGGTTTCTGGTCTTACCCGACTGTTTGTTCGAAATATTTGCATGTCCAGTTTCGCGACGAATGTAAAATTTGTTTATATTAATTAAAAGTATCTTGCTCTTCTTTTATTGAGCACTCTTAATGACCTCGTTATTTTCATTAGTTATCACTATTTCTAACATGGTATATATATATATATATATATATATATATATATATATATAGAGAGAGAGAGAGAGAGAGAGAGAGAGAGGGAGAGAGAGATAAAGAGGTCGCATTTATTATTTAAGATATGTCTCATTACATATTACAGACAACTTGTGCTGTCTTTGAAAATTATCCTCTTGATACTCACTTCCTTATAGGTTTAAATTTTCTCAAGCTTCAACTGGCTGATATACCTGCCATACTCATAACACACACACACATACACGCGCGCGCACACATATATATTAGTTTGGTGCAAAAATAATGTCAGTTTTGACGTTAAACAATATATATAAACACGATATTATTTTTGCACCAACCTATTATATGTGCAAAATACCAGATAACATTCACCGTGGTATGTACATAATTTCATATTACAGTGAAATATTAAAATTCATTAGTAATACTTATTTACTTTTATATCTATCTTTTATTTTGAAATCAAACGAATTTGATTCTACTAATTATTGAGAAAACGGTAGTTTGATGTGGCTTTTCTCATATAATATATTTGGGTGAAATAAAAAGCGGTCTTTTCGTTGTATATCAGATACATTCTCCCAAAAAGAAAAAAAGTTTCTTTGTTTGGAAAAATCATTTTACTTAAAACGGTTTTGGATCATTTTCAAAACGGCGATGCGAACAGTTCTATTTGTGTCGCAAATGTTCGTGACTAAAAGTCGACATCGTTTCTGAGAGACTTAATGGCTTTCATTTTTCTGTCTTTCTGCAGTCGTGCAGCCATTGCTGGCCGCCTGGAGAATCGAGTCACTAGACCGTTTCATGTTGTTTTTCACGCAAACAAAACATCGCGTGCGACAAGCGATACATGGACGAACTAAGTAAATCCGTTTCCGGTTGAATGATGCATTTCAGATCGTATCCGTAGACGGTGAACTATTTTAACGTTTATCTGCGTATCAAATCTCAGTCTCATCGCTGGCTTTCATTCTTGTCGCTATTTCCGCCTCTTTACAAAAGATTTAACATTTCCAAAGTAAAAATAATAATCCATAATTGCGATATAAACTGTAATTATATTCGGAAACCTTCATTGCTAGTATCCAGATTTGAACTAATCAGTTATTTGTTCGTCTGACCATTTACGAAAGGTAAACAAAAATTTAAGTTCGTTGAAAACAGACAACAGTTATAGCCCATCTACTTCGAATAAGTTTTATTTGCTAAATTGCCCCTTAAATGTAGTAAATGTTGTGTTCATTTTTGCATTAAACACACTAGTTCCTATTAATCATTTATTGTGAATCAAGCAGATACTATAATATTTAGTTCGCTGCACTTGTCACAACAAGGGTACATGCAAAATTTCAGGTGGATCAACTTACTAGATTTTGAACAAAAGTGGAAATGATAGGCAGACCAAAAGCTAAATCAGACATTCACAACATTGATATGCACACAGAGTTCACAAATCTAATTTTTTACATGCGTCGCAGCGAAAGTTATGTTCTGTTTTAGATTCGTGTGTCGATGTATCTTGTAGCTTTAATCAATCGTATAGTTACAAAACGATGTTACAGAATGACACTTCATGATTCCAGGGCCACAAACCTAACCCAATAACCTGTTTGATGTAATCATAGTCTTAGTTTCTAGGCACGTCACTCAGTTTAGGTAAAGTTATATCAGCTTGTCCGTAATAATATGAATATTTGTTTGTGTACAGAGTAACTAATCGCAACAACATTTTGTCAAGATTTCGATTATGATTGAACGGTCGCTTCGGTTATCTAGGTAAGAAATCAAGATCAAATTCAGATAAACTGATTAAATGCGCTTTTGGTGGTGACTTTGCTTTCGGTTGAGATTTTTTTCAGTAATACGTCATACAATATGAAGAAGTAATATGGGACTTTGGTCTATCTTTATGTCATTTGATCATGACATCTTATGAATTCAGAGAGTCTATCTTTTTTAATTAGAATTCTTTCCAGATAAACATCGGGTACTAACGGAAGTAAACACGAGAAGGTTGCCAACATTCTAATAAAAATGATTTTTGAGAAACGAATTGGATTCGAACTTGAAACACCTAGGTTGTTAATCCGTGTCGTTAATCACTTTCCATGACGTCTAAATGAGAATATGTAGTACATTGATTATATTCATGTCATTCGTATTATTTGGATACAATATTATTGTTAGTAGCATTCAGCGTAAAAATTGAATTACAGTAATTTTCAATTAAGAAAGAAAATCTTTCCCATCATAATTTGTAATTTTATTTACGTTGCTTTAAATTTAGATCATTTAATTTCCTATGTATTCATCAAATCTAATATTCATATCCTTGTCACTGTGGTCATGATTGTGTGGATGATGTGATTAGTTGGAACCGGGATTTAATGGTAGAAATAATCTTGCCGTATTGCTGCCATAAACGCTCGTCATTGCTTGCGGTAGACTGATGTGAAAAAAGTGCCGGCCGAAACAAAAGTATTAATGCGTGTCGACTATGTGTAACTAGACTGCTTTGTCATCCATAAAAAAAACGAATCAACTACAAGGTTTCAGATGAGTTTCAGCACACTAAAGACTATGATGATAGCGCGATAAATATCAATAGTGAAATCCTTTTTTTCTGGAATGACTAGAACTGTAATCCTTGTAGACACGTTTCTTCTATTTACAGAAACACAGTTCGCAATTTTTTCTTATTCCTTAAGATGTTGTTCTGTGATTAAACATCCAAAACTTGGTTTTCTTGCACCTAAAAAGTATCCAGCTGAATTATCGAGATACATAAAATTTTATTCAGCAACTTCAAATCAGCAAATTCGAAATGAATTAAACTTCTTCAAATAATTATTGTAACATCAAAAGTTTAGTTGTTTATCGAATATTAAATAATTCCGACGCATCGAAATAGAAATTTTTAATCATTCCATTTTTCAAGTGTCCATTTGTTAACTTTACACGACTTACTTCATATTGAACTTCTCATCCTAAATCTCTGCCCTATGACGTTATATGATTCATACTTCTCACTTCCGGTTTCACACGGTTTTGCAAATCCTATCTTATCGCGCCAGACATATCCTTTCCTTCGAGGCCTTTGGAAGATGGTGTGTGCACTTACATGAAAAAATCATTAGGGCATAATATACTATAGCAGACATAAATATACAACTAGTTTGGATTCTAAATGACTTTAGCCATTCACTGTTACAAAAATGTTAGTTCATCATAAAACTGAACATGACTTTTTCTACAAGTTTCAAAATAAGTTATAGGAAGTTAGTCTACGTCTAACAGATGACGAATATTCTATTACTAATGCATAACTTCTTGTGGATAATAAAAACAAAATTAAACTGAAATGTTCCATTCGTAAAAGTAGAATAATTTCTTCATTGAAAGGTGACACACGAAAGGTCGACACAATCTTCTAACCGGATACAGAAACTTTGCATACACAAGTGTTTTATTATCTTGAGAAAAATTTACTTCGAAATTTACTTGTGAGGCAACAAATTGATAATGTACAAAACAGATAACGTTTATGAATCTTAAAAGAAAGTTGTCATTTTGGTTATAAGCAACGTTTAATGACTATGCTAATACTACATTAATGGTTCCTGTCTGCAGTCAGTAAAATTTAATTATATACTAAGGCCATTTAAATAGGTGGTTTAGTTCAAAGTGCAGCGTTTTAGTTGCTTAGGTGTTTCCGTATTTAAAACGTACTTTAAAACGTACTTTTCGTTGTGGAATAGCAAGTAAACAAGGACTTGAAAATCTATTTAGGGATGGTCCATTATAATCCTCTCGCAGAAGTAACATCGATAGTTTCTCTCTACTGTGTTGTTATTTAAATGGAAAATTGTAATATATTCGCAGCACGTACTGGTCTTATTATAACAATATTATATTCGAATGGTTGGTATCGCTATTATTGTAATTCTCTGTTCCTTTAACTGGCTAGATTCTTTTTATATGTTATAAAATATTAAACAACGTTTATTTTGAAAAAAAAAATGTTTTTAATTCGTTTGCATTTTGTTTGTGTGTCTATTAACATCTACCATGTCTACGTATATCTCCTTATATGAATTTAGTATCTGTAGATGTTTAAATTAGATTTCATATTTATATTGGTATTCGCTTTTTTTTCAGTCACGACAACATTCGAACATATGTTAACTAAATCACACTTCTAATATTCTAACGCTACAAATATTCGTGTAAATAATTAATTATTCGGCAAAATTGTAATGAGCAGTAACTCTGAGTGACGTGATTCTGTATCGTTACTCGGGAACCAACACGCTGTGGGTTCAGTCGCAAAGGACACAAATATTTGAAATAGGAAAGTACTACAACGTTTTGTAAAAATTACGTTTATTTACTCATTCTCCTGTTACTGCTGTGACCGCCTTCACGCCATCGTCTTTTCGAAAGTTCTCTTGAATGCCATCCACACCTCTAACGCGATCTTGAACGATCACTTTGTGTCCAGCGTTATCGCCTTTTTAAAGTCAATATTTTCAATACCGCTGACTTCATTTCGTATGAAGTCCGAATAGCCTGCGTCTAATCATGCTGCATATTGTTGCCCTAATTCTTTTGGTAACAAACGAGTTTTTATCCTGGTATTTTCTTAGCTATAATAACAAAAATAAATGATTATTTATGAATAAATGAAAGTGTATAAACTGTAACAAAAAATATTTAAATATGATGGGACCTTAAAGATTTATGGTATAAACTGAACTATAATCGTTGTCTTTATACTTGTCAAACGTATATTTGTTATATCGTTTCTCTAGATTTAAATCTTAATAATTTTTCTCTTATTTGCTATTATACAGTAACATCTACTGACACAGAATTGAACTTGGTTTTCTTTTTCTTTCACAGAATGAAATAATACGTTGCAGATTAAACAAGGTAAGATGATTCTCTGTCTTTAAAATAATGCACTTTTCAATGTAAAGCATAATATTCATTTTACGGTATATAATAAGAAAAATATATAAATCCATAATGTTTCAAAGTTTAAACGGGATACTTTCCCTATGTATATGCTCAGTATTTATGACGTATATAAAAGATGAACCAACGAATATATTAAAGACAACTTACACGTGAGAGTAACCCATAACTGCACCCCGTTACCTTTGCTATTGTATTGTCTGTAGTTGCTGCATATAGGCTGGAGCATCGCAGATAGACTCTCCCTCTTAGACTTTATAGTTAAAATGATTTCTGGATAATTGTCTGTTCATCGACCTATGAACCAAGTTATTTCCTTATTGTGAGTTTACGTTTATTTTCTCTCTGTTTTAATTTTCTTATCACTTTGTCTTTCCTGGAAATGGGACGTTCTACGGGATGCCAAACATTCTCCCATTCGTTTAGTTACTCCAACCGATAGATCTTTTGAAGATTCTAACCGTCCCTTTATGTGCCATTGTCTGTATTTATTATGTATGTGTATGTGCGTTAAAAAGAAAGTTTAACGCCAACACTATCTTGTAGATTGTAAGAATATGATTCGAAAAGCGTATATAAAACTGTTTATCGTATATTTATTATTTGATTATGTGAATGATGTCAATTAAGTTGAAGTCACAAAATGGTTAAATAAATTGGATTATTACACAGTCATTTTTCTCTCCTGAGTAATATAATTCAAATTGGTTTAGGACCGTCTGCTTCAGGAGAAATTAACCTATGACATCTACAAGAAAAGTAATTACATACAATAGAAAAGAAAATATATGACTCTTAGAACAACGTCTTATAAAATATCGCTAGTTTTTCTGTTTCTTCGGCGGCAATGTTTTCCTTATTGCAAATGTAGATAATTCTCTTCTGACTACGTTTAAAATATATTTCCAATTTATTTAAATCTTTTCCTGATTTTCCTCAACGACATTTTTTGGATACATCATAAAAAGGGCGTGAGAATATTAAACTATCTCGCAGTAGAGGTCCCATTTTTCAGCTCATAATAATCGGCAGTATATTTAGAAGTATTTTTTTTGTTACTTGACCGCTATTTATCCCCAGAAGTAAGTATAAATTAAATGTAATTACACATTATTTGTAAAAAATGATTAAATGTGAAGATAATATAGCAAGTTTGGCGAGGGTTGATTTAAGAAATTGAAATATTCATATTCTTTTTAATGTAACAGAGCGCGGACGTTCCTATGGTTAATATATCCAAATTCCTAACCGTGCCAAAATGACGTCATGGTAAGAAAAAAAGGCTATAAACACAACGCGTGCACAGACCGACGATGACGATCAAGATCACGATCACGATAGAGGAACACAATAACGTTAGTGACGTGGGTGAAGTCACCCGTGGAATGAGAATGAGGAATAAATGACTTTTCTTCAAACCCAAAACAGCGAGCTGAGTTTCTTTTCTATTCCATGCCTTTGCCTCCATTGCGACGGAGTTTACAACGTGTTGGGCCCTGCGTCTTTTCCTGTTAGCACTATATAAACGTATACAACCTTACATAAAACAATGCCCATTTTAGTAACTTGCATCGAAATAATAATTTAATTAGGTGAGTTAATTCGTTTAAAGATTAGTGTTGATTTTATTAATAATTGTATTATTGTTGAATTTTTTCATAAAATTTAACCATATATTATTAAAAGAAAAGCATTTGACAACGAAAGGAAGCTAAAATACACTTTTAAAATATTTTTCTTTTTTTTTCTCCTAAGCTTTGTATCAATACTTAAAAACATAAATTTGGCAAAAGGAGGTTAGTAGTGGGTGGAACAGAAAAAAGAATATCGAGACGTCTTTCGGTCGACACTTTTCAAAATGAACGTCGCCAACGGGGAGAGCAACTTTGTTTAAAAAGGTGGTAAAATACCACAAATTACTAGCAAGGGTAGAAGAAATAGTATTGGGGAAAGGAGAAAGGGAAACAATCTCATGGAACAGCCATATGCCAAATTATGGGTATGTTCTTTCTATTTACATAGAGACGATTAGTGCAAATTAATACGTGCCGCCTGGGGAATTTTTCAGTGAATTTTTTAGAGTTCTCTATGTAAGATAGAGAAAGTTTCATCTGTTTATCTTCAAGTGCAAATCTCACACTGCAATAAATGTCTTACATGCCCGGATGTTGGTCATGCCCGGATGTTGATCATTTTTGTTTGTCTACGCATCTAAGAAGAAGAATACATGACAAACATGTCATCCCCTTAACGGAAGTAGCAGATCACTTGTGGAAACTAATCAAAAAGCAATTGCTCCTTAAACTCAAGAAAAACACTGGCCAATAATGGACCCGGAAGACTTCCCATTGCTAACACATCAACTTAACGATACATGTTACAGTCAAAATATACAGAAACTGAGGGGTTGTTAGTACAATTAAACTTACTTCACCCTGCATTTACGATTACTATGGAGGGTGCGGTTAACGGCTCATTACCATTCTTAGATGTTCTTGTCGAAAGATCAGTTATGAGTTTTATTACCAGCATATATAGGAAACATACCTGTACAGGCCAGTACATTAGCCGGGTTCCCTTCTCTCTTAAAATCAGAAAAATAAATCTGATTAAAACCTTAGTGCATCGGACACTGTTGATCTGCTCTAGTACTAAACTACATGCGGAATTCCAAAGCATAACTTAGATACTTTTGGGCAATTGTTATCTTTTACACACAATTAGAAAAAATGTGTAAGGGATAAACTCCTGCCGTTTAAAAGTGGAACTTTGTTGGACTCTTAGAAATATCACATATATGCTAAAATCCCGTGGATTGGTGTCAAAAGCCAAGAGTTTTCACATAAAACTTCTACAGCCATTTCACGTCGTTATTTTGAAACTAAGGTTCGAACGGTGTTTTCGATGGAACATGCTTTCTTCTCCTTTCGAAAGGATAGTATCCCTACCACTCAATACAAAATGGTGGTTTATCCTTTTGACGGTCAGTGCGAGGCTGACTACGTGGCCATACCATTCAGCATTTGGAGATTAACATTTCCCAACATACTCCCCTTCGATACGAAGGCACAAAAATGGTTAACATCCGGGCGTGTACAGGCTCATAAGTCAGCCATTGGTAAACATTTATTAGAGTGCAAGGTCTTCACCGGCGGATAGACGGATGAAACTTTCTTACACAGAGCATGCTCGCAATTCTTGAGATGGTACGTATTAATTGCGCCAACCGTCTCTGTGTAAACAGAAAGAACATACCCATAATTTGGAACATGGGTGTTCGATGAGATTGTTTCATTTTCTCCTTTCATTGAGACTTTTTGTTTGCATATCCTCGCAAGTAATTTATGGTATTTTGACCACATTTTTTAACGATGTTGCGACGTTCATTTTGAAGAGTCGATCCAAAGACGTATCGATATTCTTTTTCCTACCCCAACCCTCATTTACCCCCATTTTGTCTAAGTAACGTTGTTAAACATAAAATTAGAGCTAAGAGGAGGGAAAAAAGAAGAAAAATATTTTAAAGTTGTATTTTTAATTTCCCTTCTTTAATAATATATAGTTAAAGTATAAAAAAAAACTAAATAGTTTATAAGCATGGCACTGTGTTCAGTGTTATTTAAATGTTGCCTATAATTATATACTGTTTTGTATGCATTTATTTTTAAAGAAATCGAAATGATTTTTTACACTGAGTTTTACAAAGGTCGAAAGGTGTCGTTAAAAATGTAGCATGATTATTGTTTATATCTCTTTGTCATCTAAAGCTGAACCTTTATATGTAGTTCAGTGTTGGTATTCTCCCTCATTGTTGATACCACATACAGTTCTAGCGTCACAAACGCTACTAGCGCAAAAGAGAACTTACGCGCATTGAGTAAGACATGCACTCACATAATCGTCCGGCTTACACAAGACCGACCGCTTAGCTTTCTTAATTTAAAAGCAAAATTAACTCCCTTTACTTTAGTTCGTAATCAATCGAGTTGTATTAAATCAAGGTGTTTATAAAAGACTTTGAATGTAAAAAATGCTTCATCCTTATAAATTAATCATCTATCTGCTTATTTAGGTTTTATTGTATTCAATTGCTTTCATAACTAAATTACAATTACAATATTTTATGTCGCTACACGAGGGAGAGAGCGTAAGAAAAAGTGTATATATATATACATATATATATATATATATATATTTGTTTTCACATGTGACGCCACTGTCCTTAACAAAATCGTCCACGGAATTCTGAATATCAATGCTGAATCGACATGCCACGCCACGAACAAATATTATTGAATCGCCACACACGTTCCCAAGCAGAACCGAACAATCTCGCCGAATCAACACGCCACAACACGAAAATTCAATAACGCGAGACACGTTATTAAAGAAGTGTATTTCAAAACCCGCCAATCACTTACCGGCTTGTTCATTTCATAGCCGTTGGGCGAAACCAAATTATCACTTTGGGTGTAGTTCATTAGTGGACTTGATTAGTAATCGAAAGGTCTCCGGTTCGCTTTTCACCGCAAGTAGGCCCGACTCATACGCATGTGCGCTTTTGCCCATGCTCGGTACACTTTATTTACCTATATATTTATAAAAGTGAATGTGTCTGTGTGTCTCTGTGTGTGTCTGTTTGTCTGTCTGTGTACATTTCCCTACGCAATAACTCTGTCAATTTTCAGTCTACAGAATCGAAATTTGATATACAAGATACTGAGATTTCATCTTTGTTATCCGTTTTAAGCCAGAAATTTGGCTGTTAAGGGGGCAAAGCTCAACAATTTGACATTTGATAACTCTACCGATCTCCTCCGCCAATTTTGTGTATAAACACTTGAAATTTTAGCTATAGGGTCCTTGGATCTAACTTAATAACTTGATTTGAGCCGAAAAAATAAATGTTAAGCGTTCATAATAGGGGTCGAATTAAAAAAGAAATTGACCTCTGGGGTCTCTACCAAATTACTCAGACAATTTCTGGTCTAAACATTTGAAATTTTACATAAACGGTATTCAAAGGCAAGCTTTTTAATCGGTTTGGGTCGAAAATTTGAGCTATCAATATATAAATGTCTATATGTTTGTGTGTCTGCGTAAAACTTTCGACAGAGGCGACGGATTTTCACAAGATCAGAATCGTTTTGAAGCTCAACCCTTCAGACGACAAATACCGAAAAACTGGCTAAAAACATTAATTTCTTCACCCTCAACTGGGCATTCTTCAACAGTGAGGGCTCGCTTTTTTCGCCGATATTTTCGAAAGTCATCCCGTCTTTCGATTGTCTAGCCTTAATTTAAACCTACTTCACTTCCAATTTGGAGTTGTCATAACAGCAAAGACGTCAAGTTGTTCTCCCGTTCTTTTCCTCTTTCACAGTACGGGTTCGAGCCTGCCTTACTTTTACCACTTTTTTTTTTTGCTCAACACACACCTCCAAACACCCGGGCAACGCCGGGTTGAAATGCTAGTATAGCTATAAAAGTGAAATTGTCTGCGTGTGTATCTGTGTACATTTCCCTACCAAATAACTCTGTCAATTTTTTGTGTGCAGACTCGAAAATTGGCATAAGGGCTATTGAGATTTAGGAAAATCTTTTTAATCAGGTTTCGCCCAGAAATTTTGCTGTCAAGAGGTTAAAGTTCAACGATTTGATCTTTGAGAACTCTACTAAACTCCTCTGCCAATTTTGGGGTTTAAGCACTTGAAATGTAAGATATAGGTTACTTGGATATGGATCTTACTCTATAATTTTGTTTAAGCCCAAAACAGTAAATGTTAAAGGGTCAAAATTGGAGTCAAACTTTTAATAATATTTGACGTCTGCGGTCTCTACCTACTTTTCTCTATGGTAGTTAAGGAAACCTTCTGTATAGAAATATATATAATAATATATACATATGCACATAAAATAATAAACAGTACATAGGGCCCGAGCAAAGCCAGGCGGAACTACTAGTTAATTAGAATTATAGAAAAATGCAATTCATTATAGCAAATGCTTTGCTTTACTCGGTCAATGAAAACAAAATTATAAGGTGGTTATCACTTTTTAATTCCTAATATGTAATGTAAGTTTGGTTTTAATTTTCGTAAAATGGGTACATTATTATTGTAAATTTAAATAATCAGCTTAATATTTTAGTAGGTAAAAATACTTATGCCGCCATTAAGGATCGAGATCACAAGACATGTCTAATTGTAATGGCATCGTTGTTAACATTTCTCTCTCATTACAACACCAAATAGAGTGCATAACAAAGAATAATATCCAATTATTTTAAATCATATTTTTAGCTATGTCACAGTTAAAAGCTGATTGATTATATCTTATAAATAGCTAAATATCTCATTATCAAAACATGCTTTTTAAAAGAAAACCGCTAAAAACAAGCCTATGAACACGCTTGATTATGATTTGCCAATCGTATATATATATATATATATATATATATATATATGCCCGCTCACTCATGTTTTCTATCATTCACACTGAGGAAGATCGAAGGATCGATCGAAAAATATGTGCTTTTGAAGGAAACATATTTGTTTTTTTCAAGGGACTTTTTGTATTCCTACACGTCAACACACAGGAAATAAATACAGAAAAGATATAAACATCCATATATTTTCGTATTGGATTTTAAATTCATATATATATATATATATATATATATATATATATATATATATATATATATATATAGTAAGTAGTAAAATATATATGGCGATTATATTTTATAACTTACTAACTAGCTCTACCTATGTATTGAGCACTTTTGAAGAAAATACTTAAAGTTTTCGCATAAATTTATACTTTCGTATATTAATTTTATGTAAGTAAATGAAGTAGTTATATATATATATATATATATATATATATATATATTAAGAAAAATAGAATACGCACACATATTTGTCCTCCCCCACATGGGTAGGATTAAAAAACTGTCTTTTTCGCACGATCTATGACTTTTTCTTTTCTTACATTTTTATTTCAATTATCCTGAAGATGTCCTCTGAAATAAGGACGAAACGTTGATTTTTTAATAATTTCATTCGGTTTTTCTATTTTTCTTAAAACATAACGTCAACCACCGCTGGTATTTTTTCATTCCTTATATATATATATATATATATATATATATATATATATATATATATATATATATATATATATATATATATATATATATACAGTGATGATCATATTTATTGGCACGGTAAAATAAAAGTTAAATTTTGTCTAATAAATTCTAAAAAAGGGATTAAATTAAAGAAAATAACAAAGTATATTATGTATTTTTAACTGGCCTTTCCGATGCAGCAATCGGATTTTAGAAAAAATAAATAACAAAGGAACAACAAACATAATTGCAAAAAACCCTTGTTCAAAATTATTGGCACGATTTATTTAATAATCAATTGTATAGCCTTTGGCCTTGATTAACTTCCTCAGTCGCTTTTCATAGTTTACAACCAAGTTGTTGCACTCTTCAGTAGTAATTTTAGCCCACTCTTCCTGACAATAATCCTCCAATTGAATAAGATTCTTAGGCTTCCTTTGCATTACCCTCAATTTTAATGTTCTCCATAAATTTTCAATTGGATTAAGGTCTGGGCTTTGTGATGGCCACTCCAAAACATTAATATGATTGTCCTCAAGCTATTTCTTAGTCAGTTTAGCCGAATGCTTTGGGTCATTATCTTGCATGAACCACCAACGACGACCAAGTGAGAGCTCTTTAGCAGAGTCTTTCAGGTTTTCATCCAATATTTTAACATAATCTTCCTTTTTTATGCTACCTGTGACCTTAACAAGTCGCCCTGGTCCAGAGGCAGCAAAGGATCCCCAAAACATCAAACTGCCTCCACCGTGCTTCACTGTGGGTATGGTGTTCTTAGGCAGGAAAGCTTCGCCAGATTTTCTGTAAATATAAGACACTTTATTATGGCCAAATAACTCTATTTTCGTTTCGTCAGTCCATAGAACACGTTTCCAGAATGCAACATCTTTATCAATATGGCGTTTTGCAAAGGCTAGCCTTGCTTTCAGGTGCATAGGCTTCAATAAGGGAGTCTTTCTCGGACGACATGCTTTTAAACCAGCTCTCTTCAAAACTCTACCAACTGTATGTCGAGATACATTCACTCCAGAGGTGCTCTGTTCATCAACAATCTCCCCAACAGAGATCCTTTGGTTTTGTTTTACTTGTCGAATAATTTTCCGTTCATCTCTTGGGGAAAGAATCCTTTTTCTCCCTCTACCCTCTAAACTCATAACGTGGCCTTGCGATTTGAACTTGTTTATTATGGCTCTAACAGTGGATTTGGGAAGGTTTAGCTTCTTTGAAATCTTATCATAGCCCTCCCCATTGGTATGGCATGCTACAACAAGCTTCCTGACGTCTTCGCTGTGTTCCTTAGTTTTAACCATGGCGATTGAAAATTATAATTTAGTCACTTATAATAGTTTAAATAAATCGCTATCTAAAAATTATCTGAAAAAAATTATTCACTGAATTAGCGTTAAACAGGCATAATATGGCTATAAAAAAGTTCAGAAAGCACGTAAACCGGAAATTGATTGATATTATACTGATACTAAAAGAAAAACAAAGCCGTGCCAATAATTTTGAACAAGGGTTTTTTGCAATTATGTTTGTTGTTCCTTTGTTATTTATTTTTTCTAAAATCCGATTGCTGCATCGGAAAGGCCAGTTAAAAATACATAATATACTTTGTTATTTTCTTTAATTTAATCCCCTTTTTAGAATTTATTAGACAAAATTTAATTTTTATTTTACCGTGCAAATAAATATAATCATCACTGTATATATATATATATATATATATATATATATATATATATATATATATATATATATATATATGAAAAAGCGTCTGTTATTGAATTCGCACCGTCCGAGGGTAGGTAAAATTATTTACAATATGTATTGTATATTACCCGTCCTCGCAAAAGGTAAAATTATTTCATATACATGCTGTAAATTACCTATCCTACGTAAGGTACAATTATTTTATACATGTAATACCCATCCTAGGGTAGGTAAAATATTCTTTTGTTCGAAATAGCAAATGATACATAGACATTAAAAATTCCTTTATCTTAAGATTAACAAATATATTCAAAATCAATTTCAATTTTCTCATTGTTTATACGGTACCGAACAACTCCTGGTAGCCCTGCTAGTATTCTATAAATAGCTAAATATCTCATTATCAAAATATGCTTCTTAATCGAAACCACTTAAAAGAAGCTAATAAACACAATTATGATTTGCTAACCACACATACATATATATAAAAGCGTCTGTTACTGAATTTGCACTGAATTTGCGTAATGTATGAGAGTATAATTAGATGAGAGTGAAAATAAAACTCTTCCGCCTTCATTTGTTCGTGACTAAAACGAAATAAATACTGATCAGGATGAAATATTATAATACTAAAAATATTTTATTTTTATAAACACAGTCCGCTATTTATTTTATAATACTGATATAAGAAATGTAATTATAAAAAATATAGTAAAACCTTTTTATTTTATGTGTGATGTCCTTCTATCAAATCCCAATATCTTTTCATTATCTAATTAGATATATATTAGAATCAAATAAAAAATAATTAGTATGGAGTAGTCCTTCCAAGAAATACATGCTGTGTATATTAGCGCACGTTTTTATTCGTTCCATTAAATCCAAAAACAGAAATCGCAACTGCACAATTTTATTTATTAATATGGCAAACGAGCATTGTACCCGTGAGAGATCGTCACTTAAATGACATAATCAAAGTATAAACATTTATACCATAAAAAAATAAGAACGTGACACAAGGCGAAATGTCGGAATTGACATTTTGCCCTTTTTTGTTATTGTTGCGTCATATTTGTTGAAGGCACTCAGAATGATTTCCACCAGGGAAAGGAAGGCTGTGTGGTCCATTACGAAAATGAACAGCATTGTGGAACATTGCAATATATGTGTGTGCGTTTTTCCCTCGATTTGTATCCACTAAAACGGCGATGTAATTTCTGAGGGAGATTGTTCGATTTAGATAGTTTTGCTCAAGTTTGGCATAAAATAACTATTTCGGGGAATTTGTAATGTTTAGAAAAAAAGTGTTTGAAACTGTAAGAAATAGAACATTGGACTAGAAGTTCAAATTAAAAGTTATCGCTACGTATGCAGTAATTCATATGATGAATAGGAAGTTCGCAGTGATACGTAACAAAGAAAAAAGGAGTGTTCTAGTGTTCGCCGAACTGACTGGAGTTTTATATTTGTCTGCCTTTCTACTGTTTGTAAAAATAAGGTTATGTTAGAAAATTCCCGCATTAGTTTAAAATATCGTGAATAGAGAATTGCACTAGACGTTTCGTGTACGATTAAACATACGAGTACACGAAGTTGAATTATAGGTGTAAGTCTGGAATAACACGTACGTAAGAGAGGATATTTTTTTATTTGGAAGATGAGCTGATTATGTTCATTTTCGAGTTTTCAAAGAGCCATCTTTGTCAATTTCGACATAGGAAATTCAATAATATAAAAAAAAAGCTTGTAGCGCTGCAAGAAAATGAAGAAATCAAATATCAAGGAATACAAACCATGTAGTAGCTCTGTTGTTGGAGATTTTATTTCATCTTTTATCTTGTGCATATTTGAAGCTACCAGATTAGGGAATTTCACTTGCATTTAAATATTTAGTCTATATGAATTCTGTCTGATAATCCTACCAATCAATTGGACGTATTGTTAGGATTGAAGAACTACAGATACAAATTCTCTAGCATTAGAATATTCATATTTCGTCCTACAACGACAATGTTTACTTATTTATAACTAATTACCAAGACCTGTGTGCCGGCGTTGCCCAATTAACATCTGACAGGAAGCCAGAACAGCTACGGTGACCCCCTCTCTTCTCCTAAAACAACTAGTACATATTTAGTGCATTATTTAATGTGATTAGCATAAATTACTGACTATGGATAAACAATTTAAAAAATAACGACACTGAGAAATGGCACCGGAAGCCACTGTTTGCTCAAGTTGATTTTTGAATTATTAGGTGCCTTCTTTGTTAAGAGAGGGGGGCAATAATTAATAACGTTATTATTTCAGCACTTCCCGTAATCTGCATAAGTACGCATATGTTAATTGTGTAAAGTCTGAAAAGAATCCGGTATTTTTACTGATTCTATTCATGGAAATCAATCTCGTTATAAATTTTTTGTAAAAGCATATGTTCTTTAAAGAAACTAATAATCACATTATATGGAAATATTTTTATAAATCCCTGATTACGTAACGTTAATGAACGTGAAAACCCGCGCAAGCTAGTGATGTCATTAAGCAATCTGTAAACCATACTTATAACAGGTATTCATATACGTAGTATACTTTTAGCAGTTTTACTATTTTGTTCTAATGTTAAGAGGTAATAGTGAAAGGAATATTAGAAGCTTTAAATTGTTGGATCGAAATGTTTATTTCTGAAAACACTTTAGTCAATCAATAGCGTTGCCCTTTAGTTGTGTATAAGAAATTGTAAAGAAACGAAGATTCAGAAAGAAAAAGAAAAAGAGAGGAAAACGTGTATGAATATAACATAGAAGACGAAAAAGAAGATTAAAAAGAAGACAAGGAAGAAGTAAATGAATTAAAATAAGAAAAAGAAATAATTAAAATAACTAATAATAATTACAAAATTAAGAAAAAGTATAGAAAAAGAAGAATACAAAGTAGAAGATGAAGAAGACGAAAGAAATGGTGGAAAGAAGAAGACTTATGAAAAGAAGATGAAGGAGGGAACGCACAAAAAGAAGAAAACGCTGATGAAGATGAATAAGTGTACGATGTAAAAGAAGAAGAAAAAGACAATGACAAGAAGAAAAAGAAGAAGAAGCAGAAGAAGAAGAAAATGATGATGAAGAATATGACGAATAAAACATCGAAGAAGAAGTAGAAGACTATGTAGAAGAAAAAATCGAAAACAAAGAAGAATTAGAAGAAAATGAAGCAAATCAAGATGAAAAGACAAACAAGAATAATTTAATGTCGAATACGCAAAAGATGCCGAAGAAGACGAAGAGGGTGTAAAAGAATGGAGATGAAGACACCAAAAATGAATGAGCTGAGGTGAAATAATTATAAGAGGAAGGCAAAGAAAGAAAGAAAGAAGAAGAAGAAGAAGAAGAAAAAAAGAAGAAGACAGGGGAAAAAAACGCAAAAAAGAAGACATTATAGAAGTCAATAACTTCTTGAAATATAAGTAAAAATGAAAAAGTAAGAAAAAGAAGAAGAAGAACTGGCTTACGACCAGTTATAAACAACATGTGTGTTTGTCTGCTCGCAATAACGAAGAAATAGTAATGAGCCATGTGGATTGTGATGTTTTTGCGTGTTCGAAAAATAGTATTCTCTTAATCGAAATAGACTGATTCTAACGCTAAGTGCGATTCCGTAATTCTACTGAATTTGGTATTAAAACAAGCAGTTCGTATTCAGAAATGCTATACCAATGTAATATATCTGAGACTAATACATTTAGTAAGTGGAATAAGTATTAATGTTAAGAAAAGAATTATTTAAAGATTTGTATGAGGATAAACATTAAATATTTTGTAATACAATTGTGAAATTAAAGTGTTGGGAGAGCAAGTCAACAAACGGAAAATAAAACTGTTTTTAATGAAAGATTAGGAAATGTGCGAGTTTTTGTACGAAAACGCGCTGCCGTATGAGTTTGAAATGTTTAAGTGCGGAAGTTTCGCATATAAATTGAATCATTGAATTCCTATAATGTCGGAAGTTTCGGGAGAAACCCGTTATCTTATTATAGTAGAGATTGAACTGAAACTTTGTCATCATTGTATAGCGAAGATCGTGTAACTACATTACGATAATGGTTATTAGAATATAAATACATTGATGTATATATATATATATATACATCAATGTGTGTGTGTGTGTATTTATACATACACACATATATACATATATGTATGGGTTTTATATATATGCAATGAAGTCAGAAAAAAAGAATAAAATGGCAAATGACAAGATACTGTTAAACTATGACCTTTAAAATCATTTTTCTCTTTTCTGTCGCTAGCAGAAAAGCCCGTCTTACCTTCTACATTTACGACTTTTCTTCTGCAATAAAATTCAAGACGCCGGCATAAAATCTCATGAAATATATCATATGAATTGTTCTGGTCTTTTTGCATTGTTGTGTTCTGTGCAATAATCTATATTCATCCATATTCCCTTCCATCTATTGCATGAAGGGGAAATAAATATTATGTTAATATACGTCCTATTCGATTTGATGGCTGCAAATTCTGGTTCTGACTTCAATAATTAGAGATTTTCTTTTCAAATAATACGTATTGTCCTAGGAATATGTATTGATACCATGCCAATTTTAATAAAATCTCTGTGACTTTACTTCTCGATTTTCTCATACGTTTTGCAGAAAAAAATTAAAATAAATATACCAACAACAACAAAAACGACAATATTAACAATAATAATAATTTTAATAATAATAATAATAATAATAATAATAATAAGAAGAAGAAGAAGAAGAAGAGTGACCACAGCAAAGGAAACTGAAGACAGAGGAAAAGATGAAGTTTAAGACGCGGGAAGAAAAATGAGAAAAGGAACAGCTATATCGACGATTCAAAACATTGTGGAAGATAGGAATAGCGAAATTACTTGAAAATGGGTACCAATAGAAGAGCTAAACAGGGAAGCTGAATCTCTAATAAGAGCCGCACAAGATAACGCGATTAGAACCAACCAAATCAAAGCGAGGATCGACAAACCACAAGAAAACAGCAAATGCAGACTGTAGACAAAGAGACGAAATAATAAAATACATTAGTGCATGCTCCAAACTAGTCCTAAAAGAATATAATATATATGATCAAGTGGGGAAAGTAATTATGCAGAGAATTAGTACAAGTACACCGAGACAAATAGTATAAGCAAAAACAGGAAGCAGTATTGAAAATGAGTCACGAAATCATATGTGACGTCGACATACAAATTGATAAACCCATCTAAGCAAGAAGACTGGATATTATAATAGTTAAGAAGGAAAATCTTACTAGATTGTAGAGTTTGCCGTTAGCAGAGTGAAAATCAAGAAAACGGAGAAGTGGAGCGAATACACGGACTGGCCAGAGAGCTCAAAGGGAGCTGGAAGATAAAAAAAAGTCAGGATAACACAACTAATAGTAGGAGCGCTAGGAACAATACCAGAAAAAAATTTGGAAAAAGAATGCGAGAGATTGGAATTAGAAGGATGGCTGAGAAGATATAATGGATATAAATAATAAAAACAGCTGAAATATTAAGAAGAATTGTGAATGCGGAGTCAAACAGATATGAGCTACAGACACAAACTGAAATACAGAAACTGCTACCGATTTTTAATACAAAGAAACATAACATGGAATCATGAAAACTGAAATGGAGACGCCTTGATATTATTGTATCTCTTCTGTTAAAACTGCAAAAGCATTTATCTAAGCTATCATGGACGCTCGCCGTAGCCCGGTCATAAAGTACTCTTTAATATGATATTTTAATTTATGCAGATTTCGTATTTATTATTCTAGAGTCAATTTTCTTTCGATTCTTATATATTATAAAGTTGGGATTCAAAAATAAATTATATATCACTATGACTTGGATGCATCAGCTTGAATCGAAATCTAAACCAAAACTTAAGAATATATATATATATATATATATATATATATATATATATATATATATATATATATATATATAACTTTAGTTTATTCAGCTAGAATCGAAACCGAAACCAAAACTTATGAAGAATTCTTGGTAAAATTATTTATTTCAAAGTTATTTATTGCAAGAATGGAAGGTCATTAAACAACGGTAACTCGATAGAAAAAATATAAGCCTGACGCACAAAATAGCACACATGCTATCGTAGTAATATATAGATATTATTATTATTATTTAATAATAATAATAATAATAATAATAATAATAATAATAATAATAATAATAACGACAACAACAACAAAAAACTATGATTTTACTTTTTGAATGTTTTTTTTCCCATTTCTACAACTCAGTACATACCAATAAGTCTATTGTGTGTCATGCGTAAGTGCTGGAATCTATATTAGATAGAGAAGTAGTCAACCACCTCAGCAGAAATAACCTTCTTAGTGACTCGCAATATGGTTTCCGTTCTGCTAGATATACAGCAGATGTGTTAATGGCTATATCTCATAGGATTAGTGAATCTCTCGACAAAGGCTTCATTTCCAGGGCAATTGCTCTTGACACATCAAAAGCCTTCGATAAAGTATGGCATGAGGGCCTACTTCACAATATTTCCAGCTACGGTATAACTGAAAATGTTTTCTCGATCATTAAATCATTTCTCTCTGATAGGCTCATAAGAGTAGTGGTTGATGGGCATAAATCAGAGGCCCTCAGTATTAATGCTGGAGTCTCTCAGGGCACCATCTTGGGCCCAAATCTCTTCCTGGTCTACATCAATGATCTCCCAAAACACATAAATCATTCGTTGACATCTATGCTGATGACACACCCATCTATGGCAACACATAAAAAGCTGTAAATGACAAAGTTCTCTCTGATTCTCTCTTCTCTGATCTCGAACGCGTGATACAGTGGGGGGAGAGGTGGCTGGTTACTTTAATGCAAAGATAACTATTATTTCTAAATCACCCTAGTCCTAAAAAATACTAACTTTTTCATTTATTCTTTTTTTAATTTCTTATTTTATTTTGTAATTATGTGTATTTTAATTTATATATGTATTTGTCTTTTCTCTGGTTAGCTTTTTAAATTCACCCCCAAGCAAAACTCAATCACGTTCTCGTCCAGCTAAAATAATTCCACGCTCTGTACTAAGGCTAGAGATAAAATAGCATTAGGCCTGATAAATTTTTCGAAATTAGCACAAACATTGATTTATTTTTCTACCGTAAAAGTGAGAAGAACTTTATTTAAGTAATATACTTAATATCTGAAAATACCCTTTGTTCGCTTGTATTAATAAAGAGGCCACGTTGATATCTCTACCAAACCACTGGATATAGCTTGTAATTAACTGTTACTATAATTGTAATTGAAATCTACAGTGATATTAGCTGCGGCACTAGGACTTTTTCTGAATAGATACTTTTTTCCCCTCAACCTTAATGGCTGCCTAAAAATATGAATTCGAATCACGAAATAATTGGTTCTCTTTACCTCCAAGACGACTGCTTATGTCTAACCTGCATGCAAAATAGGGGAAAAGAAATGAAGATTTTATTCTTTTCTCCCAAGCTAAAACAATACTGTAAACTCTAAACCCAAATGAAACTATACTGTATTTGAAAATAGTAAATAACCCCGACCCTTGAAAGCTAACAATCTGCCCCCCTCTAGCTGCTACTAAAACCCTACATTATACATACGCCTTAGTAGTGGAACCCTTAACCTCAAGCTCCTAACTTTCACATACTAACCGCCTAACAGTCTTCACTAAACATCTATACACTTCTACCCCTGACATACATTAGAGTTCATTCCTATCCAGTAAGGTACTTACCAGCCAAAGTATGCACTCGTATGCAATGCGAACTTCATTACATAACAATTGCCTCTTCCTAGATGGTTTTGCAACAAACAATACTACACGAAATCCGATACTCCCTGTCATGCAAAACACGATATGACTCTTAAATGAAAACTGAAATTATCTCCCCCTCAATAGTAGAAACACTGACAAAACTTCTATTTGAACCTACTGAAAATTTGCCCAAATATCTATTTACTTAATTATACATACGAAATACACCATAACTTAAAATGTACCTGCAGTTACACACTGAGTGTACTGCACCTACACCTTAACCTTCGTAAACCTAAATATACAGTGACTGGGCTAAATTTCCTTGCTCAATTCCTAATACCTACACAAACCTAAACTAACATAAAGTTTTTTAAAAAAATGGAAAAACCTCAGGTAAGAGTCCTAATCCGCACTAACGCTTTTCTAACAAGCCCCCCCACACACACAAAATCGCTTCCACTGCATGCCCCTAAATCACTTTGAGTAGTGTAACTATTCATTAGATATATAACCTCTACAAACTAACCCTGTAACATTAACTAACCACCCGGGGTCGCAGAAATACCTGGAGTAGGACCCAGGCGCGGAGCAAAACCTCTCAGGACTGATGGACCCAGTAGATCTTCCGAGACCGCCCGTCTAGGAGAAGGAAAACTCTGAAACTAAACCAGGCCTCTCCAGTCTTGGACGACAACCTTCCTAGAGCTGGTGACTCAAACAAAATACCGGTCTGAAAACCTAAATTGCTTAAGGAGCAGATAGGCTCTGTCTATCGCCAGATTTCATACTCCTTCTTTGCCTATTAGTCAGGCGCACACTATCACAAGTGAATCGACAAAACACTTAGTGGTAGATCTTGTTTCTTGCCTAGGCCTTGAATGCCGTTCCCTCACTCCCGACACATCCCACCCCTCATAACTGGGCACTTGGGAGTGCTTGAGTACCACGCATGCCTGTGCAATTAGATTGGGGTGATCTTCTTCTGATGGGTTGAGCCTACCGGATTGAAAGTTCCTGGCTGCTGTTTCCGACTAGTAGTACAGTTGCTCTAACTCTATGTTAGCGCTTAGAGCGGCTGTTCCATCAACAGTTGTATAATATCGGGATGTTTGTAGTGCCATGTCGCGCATGGAAAGGGACCATGCACTCATTCCAGATGGGCTTTCCCGAGGCCACAGTCCTAGTTGTAGAAAAGTCAGCTAATGGTCTACTTGTGTTGCATTTCTGATACCCTGCATAGCCTCTTGTTCAGCTCACTCTCACCTAACTGAAACTCTTTAAAAACATGATGGCAGTACAATCAAAACATAAGCTCAACCAGGCCTAGGGACAAACAAATCCAACTCACCTCCTCCCTTTGGGCTTGCATTCACTAACATCCGTGGGCTTAGAACTAATTTAGCTGATGTTGAAGCATTTCTCCTAACAAATACCTCGGATATCTTAGCACTTAGTGAGACTAACTTACACTCCTCCATCCCCTCTAACTACTTTAACATGCCTGGCTATCTCCCACTCCGCTGTAACGACTCTGACAGACATATGCACGGACTTGGTTTCTACATTCGTAACACCCTACCCCTGAATAGAGAAACAAACCTAGAAACGGACGATCAAGCCTTTATGTGCTTTAGACTAAACATACAACACAACATTAGCTACTTTTATTTTCTCTACCGCTCTCCCTCGAAACAGGACTGCACCATAATAAACAAAGTCTCTGACAGCATAGACACAGCACTCTCCCTCGACACTAGCGCACAAGTACATGTATTTGGTGACTTTAATGTTCACCACAAAAATTTGGATTCTCAACTCACACAGATGCAGCGGGCAGCACAACACATAGGTTTGCAGAATCGTACTCCCTATCACAAATGGTTACGTTTCCAACCCGTTTCCCTGACGAGCAAGAACAACAAGTATCACTTCTACATCTGTTTCTGACTACAGTTCCCGAGGATTGTACAACAAATGCTGACAGCCCACTCGGGAACGATGACCATGCAGTGATAATGGTAGAAATCGCCCTAAACTCTAGACCCAAAACTGAAGAGCAAGTGCTCAAAACAACGAGATATTATAAAAAGGCTGACTGGGAAGCCATCAGAGATCTTATCAGAGATGCCCCATGGGGAAATATTTTTCTCTTCCTGCTGAACAGTGTGCAAATGAGACCACTGAATGGTTCAAAGCAGTAATTGAAGCACATATTCCAATGCGGAAATTTTATAGCAAGCCCCACTCTCCCTAATGGGTTACTTCGACTTGCGCAACTGCCATTGCTCAAAGGCAGCATGCATACTGCAGATTTAACCGACATAAGTCCAGTTCGAACAAACCAAGTATATAGAAGCTAGAAGTAACGTTAAGAAAGAAATAGCGACAGCTAAGAGAGAATTTACTGAGAATGAGGAAATCGTGACTTCTGGAAAATCTACAACAGTGTAGTAAATAATGGGCAACCATCAATTCCCCCACTAACCAACAATCACGAGGTTGTTTGCTCAGCAACCGACAAGGCTAATATGCTTGCCAGCCGGTTTGCCTCCAACTCCACACTGGACCCTACCAACCACCCCCTGCCTTACTTTCCTTTGCGGAGAGACGCCACGCTAAACGATCTAAAAATCACCCCTGCTCAGGTACACGCTATCATAAAAACCTTGACACTTCAAAAGCATGTGGATCTGATCTCATGCCAGCTGTGCTATTAAAAAGTGCTCAGCCGAAGTAGCTCCAGTTCTCTCCAAACTCTACAACAAATGCCTTAATGAATCATGCTTTCCGGGCTGTTGGAAAACTGCTTCTGTGGTACCAATATTCAAGAATTCTGGCGAAAGAACTGACCCATAAAATTATAGTCCCATTAGCCTCCTCCCACTTTTCGCCAAGATATCTGAGACCATAATTAACGATGCTCTAGTCTGGCACCTTACAGATGCTAAACTTCTGACTGACAAACAATATGGATTTAGACAAGCCCGTTCCACAGCTTACATCCCCACTGTAATCTCTGAACATATATACCATTCACTGGACAAAGCGGGAGAGGGCAGAGCGGTAGCTCTAGATATATCTAAGGCTTTTGACAGGGTATGGCATGAGGGTCTCCTCAGGAAAATTAAATCATACGGTATCACTGGTAGAATACTTAACTCCTTAACTACTTAAATCCTTCTTAGATAAGAGAAAAATCCAGGTTGTCCTCGACGGTCGTACATGTAAACAGTGTGATATAAATGCGGGAGTGCCTATGGGGTCTATCCTTGGACCTCTATTGTTCCTAATGTTTATTAATGACCTCCCCTACAAAACAGCCTCTGAGATGGGTATATATGCTGATGACACCAGACTCTATAACAGGCATGACAGGAAAACAAATGAACACATAACTAAAGAAATGGCAAAAACACTAGAGGATGACCTGCAATCTGTAGTGGAATGGGGACATACATGGATGGTCACATTCAATGCTGCCAAGACTAAACTGGTTTCCTTCAATAATTACAAGAAACCTTCTCTGCCACCAATAGCAATGGCCAGTGACTTCCTGTCTGAGAGTACATCTTTCAAACTGCTTGGCCTAACGTTCACAGGAAACATGATTTGGAACAATTATATTGAAAACATTGCCAGGTCGCTGCGAAGAAGGTAGGCTCTCTCTACCGTGCTAGAAAACTACTGACACCTGAAAGTATCCTGTACCTCTATAAGGCCACCATTCGCCCATGTATGGAGTATTGTTGTCACATTTGGGCTGCTGCACCTGCTACTAGTCTCTTGCTCCCAGACAAGGTTCAAAAAAGAGTCGCCAATCTGATAGGCCCTGAACTGGCATCTAAGATTGAGCCTCTGCCCCATCGACGAAACGTTACGTCCATCTGCCTGTTCTACAAGTATTTTAATGGTGAATGCTCTAACGAACTGCAGACACTTGTGCCCCCACGACGTAGACACCCTCGACAAACCCGACAGGCAGCTAAATCCCACCCCCACACAGTAGAGATCCCTAGATGTAAAAGATCTTTCTACTCCAGTAGTTTCTTCCCCAGAACCGCTAGACTCTTGAATTCCATTCCAGGTTCCTTCTTCTCTAACTGTACTGACATGCAGAAGTTCAAATGCAACGTGAACCGACATCTTGCTGCCCAAATCCCAACATAGTGCCCCAGTAGTTGCTGCCCCTGATAGTAGCCCCCTACACCAAAGTAACAATGCGCCTTGTTTGGGGTGAAAATATGATTAAAAAATGCATCTAAAACCAAACTCCTATCTTTACATCATCAACGCTCTGATTCCCATCTGGCATCAACTGAAATGGATGGCTCTCGACTAGGGGAAGCGCCATGTTTTTATAAGTTTCTGGGCTTGACCTTTACCCCTGACCTGAAATGGAACACGTACATCAAGTCTTTTGCCAAGGTCGCTGGAAAAATAGTGAGATCATTCTACCGCTCCAGTAGATATCTCACTGCTGATGCAATTCTCTACTTATATTAAAGCCAATTACGTCCAAGGATGGAGTACTGTTGCCACATCTTGGCAGGAGCTATAAAAAATACTATATCCTGCCTTGACAGAGTGCAAAAACAGGAGAGACGTTACGAGCCTTTTATCGTTACTTCCATGGCAGGATAGAGCGCCAATCCCTGGCCCCCCTCCCCGATCTTTCACGAAAAATACCCGTCTAGCTGAAACCACTGTCAAAAAGTTTCCCCACTCTTTATCTGTGCCAAAACCAAAACGTAAATTCCATGAACAAAGCTTCTTTCTTCGAAGTGGCCGCCTGTGGAACTCTGTTCCGTACGTTTGTTTCTCACCTGACTACAACTTGCATGTCTTCAAGTCCAACATAAACAAATTCCTGATAAACCACCCCCTTAAGTAGATACTTTATCAAATCTCAATATAAACCTACTATACACGCAATAACCCTTATCCCCGAGTGGCTTCCGGGCCTTGATAATTGGTGACCACCCTGTAAAAAAAAATAGCGTATTATTTCACTACAAAATCACGAAATCGTATCCGTTTTTCTCTATTAGGTTTTTCTGCTATGTTTATTTGATAATAAAAAATCAGATCTTGGAACAAGATCGATTACATTTTTTTTACATAATCAGCTGATTTTTGTCAATACGTATTATCCTAAATATTCTTAAAAGAAATAATATTTTGCCAATAACATATATTGATTACCTAACAGAAACATCGATTACTGTAAACTGAATGGTAAGCATTGATAAAGGTAAGTACACGAAAATTGTATCCCGCGTCACCATTATTTAAACTTCAGGGATTGAACTTCCGTTTCTTCGAACTCCTGGAATGTTCAGCTAAAGGAAAGTGTCCCTTGAGATTCCAGCAGGAGATAACCATTACGACTGCGTCATATAAATACTGATACACCCTATATGTTAAAATAGGGAATGCATGTTTCCTTTTAGGTTACAGCCCAGATTTTTGAAAGCAGTCGGCATGTTGTTAACATATTCCGCGTAGTTTCTGAATTTATTGTTGCAAAGAAAATTATTCACTGACAGAATAAATGCTTTTCACGCTTCCCGTTCTACTTCGTACACTGAGTTTTTGAACTCTGGATCTCTGATGGGCTACCGGATCTGAAGACTGGTAAAGATGCTGGCTTTTAACTTCTCCATGCAAAATCCTGGAAACGTCTGACACAAGTAAGTGAAGCAGTCACAATACTTGTCCAGATCCTTCGCAAATTGCTTGATGAAGCCGAGCTTGATGTGTAGCTCCAAGAATAGTATTCTGCCACTGTAAACCACAGCTTCGTTGATGACGTTTCTTTTTCGGTAAGGTACTAATTCCCCTCTCCACATACAGGCTAGTCGTTTTTCGTGTGAGCAAATTTTTTTGGAAGAGATCGAGGTTTTATGACTTCGAACTGGTTCTCCTTTCGATATAATCACTTAGAACTATCAGAAAAAATACGTCCTGTCATTAAAAAAATCATTTCCAATCAAAACGTGGCATTTTACCCGCATTAAATTCTTCTAAAATGCTCCATATATGGGTACATGTGAAAAGAAATGTAAAAGAAAGAGCATGTGGTCATAGATCAAAAACTTAAATCGATGGAGCAAAACTAATGTCATTCTTGTATTCAGCGTATAAGATTCGTCCTAAATCATCCGAAAAAAAACACAAACAGCAAATTTGTTGTTGACCAGTGTAATTCTTGGTTTACGAAACAGAAAAGATATTTCTTCTTTTTAGCTTGCGTTAGTGTAAGAGTTGGATTTATTAACATATATAAGATGACCAATATAATTCACTTATTTTTGTTCTGGAATTCGTATGGCAATCTGTATTTGTTAAAGTATGTTTACTTCGCTTTCTCTTTTTCCTTCTATTTTTCTTTACCAATGTACTAGTTTGTTAAAATATTAATGCTTGAAAAAATAATAAATAATAAAAGCTCACCCCTTCCACTACGTCGATATTTAAATAGGCAGTTGCAAAAATTACCTAAAAGAAGTTATTACAGCACCTAATTAAACAACAAAGTACGAAGGTAATTTCTTCTTTTTCCTCTCTCTTTCTCCTGTTTTCTCATTTTTCTTTCCTTCGGTCTCTTTCTCCTTTACTGCATGAAGAATATCATACATATTTATGGGTTGGTTGGTTGGTTGGTTGGTTGGTTTAGTTTTACGGTATATCAAATATTTCAGGTTATTTAATGCCGAATCCAGTTATTTTGTTAAGAAAAGTGTTTTTAATTGAATATATTTGTTTTTTTTTTAAGTCGGTTTCTATTCAACCCATAGTTGGGACCCTAACAGGTACTACCACTCCGAGTCAGAGTGGACCTGGGAGTAATGACAAGTAAAGGACCCACATATTTCTGGGAAAATGTGATATGGTGTTGGAATATCTTGTCAGATTCTTAGCTTAAAAAATCTTGAAAAAAAATCATAGAAGCTTACTACTTCCTCCACTTGGAAATTGAAATGACCACGAAGATAAATGGGAAAATTATTTAAAAATACCTAAGAAGAATAAGAAAAATCATAGAAACTTAAAAGAAGGCATGAACGGCAATATTACTAGTAAGGTGCTCTGGGCCGTTTGGGTTATAGAAAAACTAATTATTTCAACAAAAAGTCTATCAAACTTATGAGTATGCAAAATGCACTACATCCAAATAGGACTATGATCGACTCTGCCTAAAAAAAGAAAGACAGATAAAGAGGACAGGATAGTATATATATATATTTCTGTGAATGAGTAATAAAAAGAATCAGAAAAATATATAACACAGGACACACCGCAGCGAAAGATGCTGAAATATGAGGTGGCCTAAATAAGTTTTCAGATCGTCTCCGTATGAGCACTGTTTGATAGTACGTGCATGGAACACAAGTTTCCTTAGAAGTAATCTCCTCCGGTTGCAATGCACTTGTTTTACCGTTCCAACAATTTCTGGAAGTGTTCACTGAAGTCCCCATTGTATAAGCCACATCCTTTTTCATGTCCGCAATTTTCTCATAATGACGACTTCTAAGGTTTTCCTTGAGCTTATGGAATACGCAAAAATCACTGAGAGCAAGGTTTGGTTAAATAGTCTGTGACAAAGATGGAGCATCCATGGAAGAAAATACGCACAAATTTTCCGCATCCTCAGTTTTTCGCAAATATTTTTGTGTACAGTTCCCACACTAACATCAAAATGTGCACTTATTGCCTCTATATACACACGGCAATTATATATGTAATTCTTTATTTGGCCAATCAACACTGATGTACTAACTTCCTTACTCCTCCCACAATACTCATCATCTTTCACGGATTCCCTGCCTTCCTTGAATCGCTTATGCCACTTAAACACTAATGCTCTATTCATGAAAGATGATTCAAAAATAGTTTGAATCATTCCGTGCATTTCTGTTGCAGTTTAAAACAGAGTTTTATTGCATATCGTTTTTTTTCTAAAATGTCCTCACATGCAGTATGCATTTTTGAAATTCACCAGATATGACACGCAGGCTTTTGTATGATGTATTACAATTTCTGCTGTAACTGTTCATTTGAGACTGAAACAACAAACTCATCTCATAAGATATATAGCAAGAACATATCTAATTTTCAAGAGCCTACGACAATTTTAAATGTCGATACAAAAAATCTGGAAACTTATTTAAGGCACCTTGTAAGTAATAAGATATAGAACAGAGAAGGAATGGAAGAAACAGGACATAAACAACTGTAAGGGAAACAGCTACACAAGCGATTCATAAAAATGACAAAAGATGAGACTAACGGGGTACTTGAACTTGGTTACGGAAAGGACACCAAAGTAGAGAAACTGGATCACTAATAACAGTAGCGCAAGATAACTCAGATTCGAACTAACAAAATCAAAGCAAAGATCAACCAGACACAAGAAAACAGCAAATGTAGAACGTGTGGATAAAACGATAGACAACGTAATTAATGAATGCAGCGAAATAGACCCAAATGTAAATAATGATAGACACGTTCAAGTGGTGAATGCAATAGACTGACAATTATGCAAACAACTGAATCTTAACACGCAGATTCATAGCACTAGAACAAATCTGCAGCAATACTTGAAAGCGAAAACCACAAAATCATACTACGTATTGGCATACAAAAAGATAAATCTATCCAAACAAGAAGACCGTACGGCACAATTACGTTGACACACAAGATGAGTGCGTGCAGAACTGGAAGTGGTGTAAGACTTATTTGCACTCAACTTTCAAAGAAAGCATGAAATTGGTAATCTTGGAATTGATAATAATCGACAAACAAAACAGGCGGTGAACGCTGCAAAATGAAGAGACTTTTTATCATCAGAGAAAGGCCACTGCCGGTATCAGCGATAAATCAACAGTTAACAGCTTTTGTGAAAACGCAACGCGATTTGCAACATTTTTCAGTGCTGAGAATCTGAGTATAGCTATTTGTTATCGCCAGTGATATTTTTGAGTGAGGGGCGAATTGTGGTATCGGTTATACCTCTACACTTCATCCTATCGGTCCTCGGTCTTTATAATCGCAAAAATAATTTACTATCAGAATTGTTGGTGTTATCAGGTTTACGATTAATAATGACTCAAAAAAAATCGAACCAACGCAGCAGATTATGCAATTCAATCTTTTCGAAAACACTGAAGAATAGAACAAATGTAAACATACGTTAATATTTGAGATTTTGGAAATGTGGCATAGAATAAAACACAAATATTCCAAGAAAAGGTAAAACTTGCAGCTTCCGTTATACTTGCTGTTAATGTTGTTAGAATGCATGAGGGAAAAGCGGGAAAAAAGTCTAATGTATAATTAACTTGTAATCATGAAAGATGCAGCTCACCCATTCGTTGAGATACAAAGACACATTTAAATATGTTTTGTCAGAAAGCGGTATACCTCTCAATGACTTCACAAACTGTGTACAAGCAAGGCCAGTAAAAAAGGGGGTTTATTACGATGGACTGAATTATATAACAGCGACTTGCTAGGAAACTTGAGAGATGCTAGAGAGTAAGGAAAAAGCTAGAGATAATGCTCCAAGCTTAACATCAGATTATTTACATACTTGACTAATTTCTTGATTTTTCTGCCCGAACCCTATACATTGAAACGTAGAACCCTTTATATATATATATATATATGTATATATATATATATATGTGTGTGTGTGTGTGTGTGTTTGCGTGTGTGTATGTGTGTTGATATAGTAATCAACACACAAATTGCTATGAGCTGAGGGGCACACCAATTAATTAGACAGTAATCAATCTTTTAATAACATAATCTCTTTATGAAATTATATACATTAAATGCCTGAAATTTATTTTTGATCCAACCATTATGTACTCCAAGTGGATTATAAATACACATAAGTACATACGTATATATGCATACATATACTAGAAGTATCATTGACCTCTCGGGTATATACTATAGTTAGCAATGGAATAGTGAGTATACAGAATAATGTATAAAAGTGCAAGTGAGTATACAAATTGATGTACAAACGTGCAAAAATTAAATGCACTCGCGGGCGAAAACGAAAATGGCGACCAGTAAAAGCAATACGTAATTTCGCGCAGAAAAAAATTGAATGCACGCGTGCACGAAGACAAACATGGCGACCAGTTAAAACAATAAATAATACATTGGATAATGAAAGTATTAACATCATTGGCATTAGATTATATAGAAAAAAATCCTTAATAGAAAAGAAAAAAGAAAAAATACAAGGAGGAGTTGTCTCCATTGTACAGGTTAACTAGAGTATTTTTGTCTGTGTCTGTGTTAATAGCCTTAAAAAATCAAGAGATAATAATGGATACCTTATCAAAGCGAATCTTGAAAAAAAAAAACATAAAAACTTCCCCCAACACGCACGCGTTTTGAAGTGTTTCTACGTATTTTTAAATTGTTTGGAACTAATGACACCACCCCTACCTTATTTCCCCACTCCCGCTACCAAACATGAAAAATGCTAACGAACACATGTCCCGCTACGTCACCAAGAAGTGGGATTATTTTTTATAGAATTTGAAGGGGGCTTTGTTTGAATACAAGATTTTAGTAAAGCGATTCCCTACTTTCAGTTTACAGCCCTGATTTGATATGGGTCCATTCAGCCTCACCGCCATTATTATTATTATTATTATTATTATTATTATTATTATTATTATTATTATTATTATTATTCTTTTTTTGCGACTTTAAACTACGAGAAACGTTTGGTTTGCCCCCACCGTCATTATTTTTATTTATTTATTTTCGACTTTTTAAAAAGTGTTTTTGCATTTAACTACCCGCGCTATTTATTTTAAAAGTGCTAGTCTACCCGTTGATCTTAAAAGAGTAAGATGAAAATTGTTGAAAATAAAAAGTGATGTTAAGATTATATTTTCTTTTATTGTCTTGAGTAAATATTCTTAAGTGATGAATGAAAAAAAAAAACTAAGGAAGCTACCAGAGCACTACTGCAAGTACAAATTATAATTAAGGAGGCCCTACTAAAAGTACTACTTAAACAAGTTTTTCACACCCCTCCCCCCATGAAGAGCAAATATTTTTAAGTAAGGCCTCAGAAAATGAATCGTCAGAATCCAGAGGAGTGCCGATAAAATCAGTGAATATGGTTATAAATATGATTAGAGTTTTATATTTTATATTTGTATGTAAATTAGATTTATTTGTAAGGAAAGCACGTAAAAATAAGTTAAAACAAAATGTTGTTGATCTTGATGCGCATCTTCGATCTCGCTCACTGAGCATTGTGTCACTTACAGACAGATTAAAAGGCTCGTATCGCTCTTGGGATTTGTATACAATTAGCCAACTAGTAGATGGTCTGAAACAAAAAAAAAACGGTTTTATCATACGGAAATGGAATCGTGTTTTTTCTAGGGTGACAATTTTATCATTTCACCTTCTCTATGCATAACTTTCTTTATATTCAATATTTTTGACAGCTGAGAATTGACAGCTAAGTAAGTTCATTGTATATTATGTAACCGAAACCTATTTCAGTGTCACTGATTTATATTTAAAATGTATCTAACGTCGGGTTAGAACATTCGAAAAATACACTTATTTCTATTTGATTTGTTTGCAGCTCATTATCTCTTCTTAATTACATGATTCGCTTGTTTATTATGTAATCATCATCGCATAATATTAATATTGTGTCCTTTGTTTCTTTTCTACTGTTAATTGTTCTTCCATTATTCTAAAATTGATATTTAATGATACTCATTATGACTGCGTTTTTATGGCTTTATAAAATGAATGCCATCATTTATATACACAATCACTTACACAAAAAGGTGGTGTGACGATAAACTTACATGAGTTGAAGTTAAAAGCTGAGTTACTGTGACTAATTTATATGTGAGTGAAAATTAAAATTAATAAATAATTGCATTCATTATGGAATTATTTGAGAAGAATTAAATTAGTTTAATTTTTAAATGTTTCAACTCACGAGAGAATATAGTCACGCCATACGCATTATAAGTTATTAATGGACATAAATGGCGCCCTGAGATTTTAAATATAAAATATACATCTAGTAATTCTCAATAGATACAATCATTTTTATAATTAGTTTTTTATTTGCTAATGGTTGTTCTATCTATCGGAATTTTGTTTATTTTTGAAATGCCATCAATGTATCCCAAAATATTAGAATATAGTAAAAGAAGAAACAAGTTTGTAATCAGAACGTAGGTATATCGAAATAGGGTAAGTGATATAAAAACGAGGATAGATTAGTTAACCAATGACTATTTAGGCAACTGAAATAGGATACTTAATCATTGAGCATCAGTTGAGGAATGGCAGTTAATTTTACAACAGTGTACGCGAGTTAGGCAGGGTTTACGGACAGTCTTGAGTTTGCGACAGTTGACGACAATTTCCAACGAGGGAGAGTTAAAGGCAGCTCATGAATCGGAGCAAATTAAAATGCACCGACGTCAACTAACAATAACGAGGCTGCCACAGGCTATGTAGATGTTAGCGTTTACAAGGTCCTTCCTCTGATAGTCTCGCACACGCAACCAAAGGACACAGTGTACCTGCTAGATGTGTCCCAGTTTGTGTTTTCTGTTTTTATTTTTCTTCCGTTGTTTATGCTTACATTTGTGAATCAGTTCGCTCCTTCGCCAGTTGCCAACGTGAGATATGACGACATGGCCATAGAAGAAGATATAGAAGACAAATAAAAACAGTACTGGGTTAGCGATTGTTGTCGCTAAAGTATCAAGTACTTAAATTGGATCTAAACTATATAAAAATACCCCCCCCAAAAAAAAACTGCCACCAAGAAAATGAGAAACTTTTTCTAAATGATAAATAGTCAATTATATTTTATCAGGAAATTCAACAGATAAAATTACAAGAATACATAATTTTAATTAGGTCCATTCAGTCTACGTTATTAGATTGACAGCAGTATGTTTTAGAAGTTTAATCGTTACAGACCAATTATCTTTGTCCAAGCAAACCATGGGCAGCCAATGATAATGCTATGTAAAACGTATGTGTGTTAGACTAATAAAAGATTTATCTGAAACTAATGTGAAAGGAGCCAACGTATTGCGTTTACAAACTGGAATTTAACAAACAAAATAAAAGAACTATTTCAAACTTTAATGTAGAAGGTCCAGGAAAATGATATGTCGAACTTGAAATGTATTACACCAAAGGAAAATAATTTAACTTAAAGAAACTAAAATAATACTATTTACAACTTAATCTTAACTGACCAACGAAAACACAACCACTTTAATGTGATAAACCAATGAAAATCGTATGTTAAACCTCAGATGTAAAAGCTATTTAAGGCTAAGAAAACAATAAGAAAATGCTTATGCAACTGAGATTAAACATTTAACCTTAAACGTTCAATCCAACGATATTTTTGTCAAACATAAATATCTCAGGCCTACGATAATTTATTTACAACTTAAGTTTAATGTTTCATACGAGTTCGACTTTTAATATTATCCATTAAGATGGCAACAAAAATGGTATTTCAAATTAAACGTAATAGACTTGCAGAAAATGTATTTTAAACACATTAGGAGCAGACTAACAACAATGCTATTTCAAATGTAAAGTTACCGAACCAATAAACGTGCTATAATAAACTTGGGATTTGCGAAAGAAACAAAAGAAATATTTTTTCTAAACTTAATATTAACGTACAAGACAAGCAAGCATATAATTTAAAACAAGCGTCGGAGTAAAATAACATTGCATTTCAAACTTAAGCCTGACATACCAGTCTGTTTCTAATTAAATCATTATTTTGTCTAATTTATGTGGTATCTCAATATCCAAAATTAAATCTCTATTTTAAAATAATTTTCTTCTGGTATTTTATCAAGCTTTATCCCAAAAGATTTCGATAGATGTTTCTTAACGCAGTGAACTTCGAACATTACTACGTTGATGTAGTTGCTCAAATTATTAAAATGAAAGTGTCAATTTTGAGAAATCCTTTTGGAGTTAAATTAAAATTCGTTTTTTCAGGAAAGAATTTGAGAAGCAATTGCCCAAATAATGAATTCAAAAAAGATTTTAATTAATTTGGCTGGATTGATATTTCCTCGTCTACTAAAAAATAAATTAAACTTTTTTTTATCGCAAGGCTTATGGAATTCCTCATTTAATTAAATTGTGCTAATTAATATTTATGTAATGCAATTGCTCATGGGGTCTGGGTAAAGTTGGATTTATGAAAATTGCGATAAAAATTCTGCAAATATCAAGTCTTTGAATTGAACGAATAATGTGTTGACGAAATGTAAATGTAATATTGTAAAATGTGATAAAACAAAGTATTTGTAAGTTGGTAAAGATATGCACACAAACAAATAAGTGAATAGATAGTGATAATAAACAAGTAGCAATCCTGGTATACCCTCATCTTTGTATTGAGTACTAGCAAAGTGTTTCCAACACTTTCGTGGCGTTTGTAGTCCGAAGCTGCTTGCTGATGCCTAAGAAACTCCTAAGGTTGCGAACGCTGAAGGGATTTAGTTTTCGTTCTTGGTGTGAGTACAAAGAACAGGACCCACTACTGTAAAGAAGAGTACTCAACACGCAGGCTTGGTATATTATCAGCTGTAATAAATTCGTGTGAGGAGCGCGTGGTTCAGCTTCGATCTCTGTGTGAATACACAATCCAGTTGGTACCAATGCTTAGATCCGGGATGTCTCCAGGACATTCTTTAGTTTAGATTGGTGTAAAGCAAAGGGTTGGTAATGCATGGCTTTGTGCATGAGCAGAGTTTTAGTAACCGCAAACTCCCAAGTGTCCAAGACAGTGTAGCCAGGAGGTGTAATCCACCTCCACTCTGGTTTTCATTTTCTGGGATTAGTCTCGTAGGAAGCATGTTTGACCTCAGCAGAAAAGCAGAGCGTCGGGGCATACATGTTGCCACTTTCACTTATACGTGGCTATTAGAAGATAGCAATGTCAATATTCCGTGTAGATAGCTAACGTTCAATGATTGCTGTTTGTCTCGCGTCATCAATTTGTTGAATTTCGTCAGAGACACCAGAGCGCATGATTCTAACATTTCAAGTTGACACGGCTAGGCTTATGGTTGCATGTCGTTTTTATTTATAATTTTGTCTAGTGCTTGGTTTTACAGTAAGCGTTTTCATTGTTTAATTTCCACACACGCTACGAAACGAGTAGATGTGACGTAGTAGTATCTTATTAACGGTAGATTGCTCACGCTGAAGCGGCTAGTGACTGACCATTAGGTTATGGAAATTCTTCCAACTGTCAAGAACAAGCCCATGCACTCAGCACTATACCAGTTGGTTTTGGACTTAAAACTGGTAACTGCTGACTGTTTGTGTTGTTTGACAGAGCAAAGTTGGAGATATTTATGTGCCGTCCTGGCGGATAATCAAGGCTATGCAATACAGAAATACAGAATACACGCACGCCTGCAAACCTTGCTGGAAAGATGTTGCAGAATTCACTATTTTTCTATAGAGCCTCCAGGCAAGATTTTAGTTGGGGTTTATCCCTTTAACTTTTGCCTTTTCCAAGAAATTCATAAAAAGGTACAGCTATTTGCCTATAGCTGTTGGTTTCTTTATAGTATCCAACGGCCGATTGAATATAATTCAAAGATTTGCTTTACTTTTCGTCGTTTGGTGTTTTTTTTTAAAATAAAATCAGCGTATTTAAATTTTATTTAGAATTCAATAAATTAAAATACCAGGAGTTGATTTGATGAAGTTAAAAATAACGTTTTGCTGTGTCCCTTCGTTTTTATTACTTTAAAAATAAAATAATGACTGAGGCCCATCAATGAAACTTGAGATCCAAGACGTTAAAATACAATATATATATATATATATATAAATATATATATATATATATATATATATATATATATATATATATAAGCCTGATTAATCCTAGCGGGGATGAAACGCGGAATATTCTGTGTAGCTTAATTGCCATATATATTTCATAACTTACCATATATATATATATATACATATATATATATATATATATATATATATATATATATTGTATTTTGTGTACAGAAAGTTGTTAGATGAGATAACTTATTGGTACCGTCGGTTTCAAGCCCGATAATTAGGACCGTTTTAGATATCCATATCAAGCTCTCTTCAGCCAATACTCATCTTAGGGATATATATATATATATATATATATATATATATATATATATATATATAGTATTTCAGAATATAAGCAGATTATTTTATATGGTTCAGAATTATCTCAGAAAATAATCTCAGAAAATAAACTTCAATATTAAATCTTCAAATCTTTAAAAAAAATATATGCAGTCAATACTTAACAGAAAAAAATGAAGGATAGTCTTTTTTTCTACTAGCAGGCCCATCCGGCCTTGCTCAGGACCATCTAATAAAACAATGAGAAAAATGAAATTTGAACATATCTGTTATTCTTAGGGGAGATGAATTTTTTATGTCTACATATCATTTCCTATCTCGAGCAAAAGAATATTTTACCTTACCTTGGACGTGAATTACCCAAATTATGTATGTATGAAATAATTTAAATTCCCTAGGACATGTGATTAACTGTACAGATATTAAGTAATTTTACAATAATGTACAACACATATAATAAATAATTTTCGTACCCTCTGATGTGTAATATAAATATATATCTGAAACAATTTAACATACTTTCGATAGGTATTTTACAACATATATGAAGTAATTTCTTTTCCCACTAAGGCCACCATAATTTTAAGAAAATGTTAGAAGATGCATCATTATAATATCCAACTAAATACATAAATATATTGTCGGTAAATGATTAGGTTACGCTTGATTCAACAGAAAATTCGTCATTACTGTCTTTCTTTTCTCACTACAAACACCACCGCAACTATAATTTTAAGCGAAATTATATAATTTCTAGAATAGGACTCAGAAGATTTTCCAAATGAATTATTTTTTTCATTATTTCAGCACAGTCCATATTCTGTATGTCAGTTTCTTATTTAATAGATTGTTAGGTGAAAGTACAGAATAGTTTTCAAAAATACCCTCCTCTCATTATCTAAAGAACGGCATTCTAAACTATAACTATTTCAGCATAGTCTGTATTTCATATGTCAGTTTTTATTTATTAAATTGTTAGGTGAAAGTACAAAATAGTTAAAAATATACCCACTATATTAAGAATGGCTTTCTAAATAATGTTATTATTTCAGCATAGTCCGTATTCCGTATGTTAGTTTTCCCTCCTCCTGTCTTACAAATATATATAAAATAAAGTAAATATGAGATCGTAACGTTTTACAACCATTTCTGGGACTGATTCCATATCATCCATCTCTCTTAAAATAGATAAAAAATAAAGAAACTTTGAGATCGTAAACTGCTTCAGCCATTTCTGGGACTGACTTCACATCTTCCCTCTCTCTTAAAATAGATATGAAATAAAGGAAGTTTGCGATCATAAACTGCCTCAGCCAGTTTGGGGACTGACTTCATATACCCCTGTCTCTTATAAATATATATGAAATAATGTAATTTTTAGATCGCAAGCTGTTTCAGCAATTTCCTAGACTGACACCATATCCCCCCTCCTCAGTATTAAAAATATATGTTAAATAAAGTAATTTGGAGATCGTAAACTGCTTTAGCCATTTCCGGGCCTGACTCCGTATTTCAACTTCTTTTAAAAATATATATAAAATAAAGTATTTTTGAGATCATACATTGCTTCAGCCATTTCCAGGACTTATTCAATATTCCCCTCCCCACCTCTTAAAATATATGCTGTGTCGGTTATTTTGTATTTTTTTAAAGAAGGAAGTAATGCCTGGTAGAAAACTATAGTATACTTACTTGGCATTTTGGCTAAGATCAAAGTGTAGTATCTGTTCTGACGCAGCATTTCAGCCCCGATCCATAAACAGAAAAAATGGTGGTAATGCGTGGGAGAATTAACAAGCCCTAATTCACCACACCCAAACCTCACCTAAACAAAGAATGTTTGGTAATCCCTTGCGGCCCCCAGAGCACTTTTAAAAGCAACATAATCGTGCTTGTCCCCCCACCATTATCAATACATGACGTCACTTCCGGAAAATGACCAGCAGTTTTTCAAAATACGTGATTTCATAATAAATTGTTTGTATTTTTTTAATATGGGTACTAAACTTTAGAAGCACCTTATTTAAAATCCATGCTACTCAAAAAATAAATATTTCAAAGTGCAGTTAGTGATTAGGTAAGGCTGGCTTTACAATAAACTTATCAAGAAATTGGATAGAGAAACAGATACTATATGTTAACTAATACTAAACAAAATTAGAGATAATACATGTCAGTTTCTCATTTAATAAATTGTTAGGTGAAAGTACAGAATAGTTTAAATTATATCTTCCCCTCTCCATATTAAGAATGACTTTCTAAATAATGAGGTTATTATTTCAGGACGGTCCGTATTCCGTGTGTCATTCCCCCTTTCTGTCTTAAAAAATATGTATGAAATAAAGTAAATGAGATCGTAAAAAGATATATAGGTTTGTTTTCATATTTACAAATTCCAAACCGCGAGTAAAATTTAGGTATGACTGCATTTTTTTAATACAAAGACATAAGAAATGAGTTGGTGTCATCAGTTAGAATTGAAATCAATAAAATGTAAAACAACGAGCGTTCCAGCCTGAGAAAAAAAAACGAATGTACGCTCATGCGCATACAAAATCAAAATGTCAGTTAATGTTTAATGAACATTTTACATTTAAATTTACCGATGTCTGTATGCGATATACGAGTATACATACCGATATAATTTACCGATATCTATATGCGATATACATGGATATATACATGTAAAGATATTATTCGCTATAAACCACCCTGGTGCATGAATATTATTTCCTGAGAATTTCAGTGCTATGTGACCAGTAGTTTAAGTGTTTACCTGTTAGATATTTATACCCACACATACGTCTACTGTTTTATTTATATAGATTAAAGTGACATCGAATCATACTATGATATATGAACAGATTTTTATGGGTACATAATTTTATAACACTTGTGATTAACATTGAACGTAGCGTCATTATTAATTTCTGAGGGTGTAGTTTTTTTTTTGTATAGTTTAAACATAAACCATTAAAAAGAAACTTTCAAAAAGGAGATCAAAATATACTACTAAAGTATAATTCTCCCAGACATAAATTACATAAAAGGTATAAATAAGGGATGGGGCAGAAACCCCCCTATCGAGGCGTCTTTCAGCCAATCCTTTTCAATATTAACGTTGGGAACGGTGAGGGGGGGAAAACATCGTTTAAAAGACCATAAATTAATAGCGAGGGTAAAAAAATGAAATTGTATAGGGAATAGGTGAAAAAAAAAACAATCTCAGCGAATACCCATGAGTTCTAAATTATGAGTATACTCTCTTGCTTACACAGTGATGGTTGGCGCAAATTAATGGATACAGCCTTGAGAATTTTAAAGTGAATTCTCGAGCGCGCTCTGTGTAAAACCGGGAAAGTTTCATCCGTGTATCCGTCAGTGCAAATTTGACACTGTAATAAATGTTCACTAATGACCGACTTATGAGCTGATAAACGTCCGGATGTTGGCCTTTTTTGCATACGTATCGAAGGGGGGACATGTTTGGAAATTCTAACCTCCAAACGTTGAATGGTATGACCAACGTAGTCAGCTTCACACTGACCGTTAAACCGATAAACAACCATATTATATTGAGTGGTAAGGATACCATCCTTTCGAAAGGTGGGGAAAGCATTTCTCGTCCCAAACACCGTTCGAATCTTTGTTGCAAAAAACGGCTGTAGCAATTGTATGTGAAAACTCCTGGTTTTTGACATCAATTCACGGGAGTTTCACATATACAAAACATTTTTGAGGGCCCACAAACGTTCCACCTTTAAACGTCATGATTTTATTCCTCATACATTTTTGAATTACGTGTAAAGGATAACCATTAGCCAAAAGGATCTCAGTTATGCTTTGGAGTTCCGCATCTTGTTTATTTCTAGAGCAGATCAACAAAGCCCGATGCACTAAAGTTTTAATCAGATTTAATTTCCTAATTTTAGTGGAGAACGAAACCCAGCTAATGTATTGCGCTGTAAATTTGGGTTTTCTATATATGCTAGTAGTAAAAGTCATACCGGATCTTTCAATAAGAACATCTAAGAACGGTAATGAGTCATTAAAATGTCATCCACGTAACGTAATATATATATATATATATATATATATATATATATATATATATATATATATATATATATATATGTGCGTGTGTGTGTGTGTGTGCAAGTCTTTATCTGACAATTATTAATAAAAACGCGACTAACTTATGAAGTTTTCACTAGACTTACATTTCAACTCACTGTTATTGATTTAAATGAAAATAAGCTTTTAGTCTTGATCAAATTAAGACCGATAATTTTATTTTGCGTTTTGCATTAAAACACACATATATACATATACACACAGAGAGAGAGAGAGAGAGAGAGAGAGAGAGAGAGAGAGAGAGAGAGAGAGAGAGAGAGAGAAATACTGTATGCTATTAATTCGAAATATGTAGTTTTCCTTGTTGGAACTGTTCATTTCATGGATTCAGTATTAATCATTGTTGTTGCATTGATTTATAATTAAAATAATTTTCTGTCACAATTTAAACATGACGACAGTCGAAGATTTCATCTACCTTACCATTCAAAGAACCTCGTTAATCTAATACATGATGAGATTTCTTTGTTTCTTCGATAAAAATTAGCACGGTTTATAGACAGCGTAGTCAATTTTTTTCAATTTTTCTCCAGCTAATTAGTTCTTCCTGCAATGTCTGTAATTAAATCATTTTAAATGTTAGGTTATTCATTGTTTTATATGCTTTCACAATCGATTAATATAATAAAACTAATCACATAATCGATAATGGAATGCAAGCATTTTCCTAAGTGCTTTTGGAAAAACTACACATAATTCATAAAATCGCAGAAATTCTTTATCAAAACCTGAAAATATTAATCAAATATTTGTTGTCAAAATTATTTCTGATATCGTCTGTCGAAAACCTTTATTCTTTCGTTATAAATTTCCAAAGCGCATTGAATTTATTTGTCTCCTTCTTAGGGTTTTCGACAAAAGACCACATGTGGATTTTTAAAAAAGAGAGCACACGACGAGACGTGAAGTCTGGCCTACAAAAAACCCTGAAAAGGATAGTCGGCATTCCCCGGTAGTATCACCGTATACTTTTTTGAACTCTTAGCATCTAGGTACAGCCTGTGAAGGTTGACCTACCAGGACTGACCAGAAGTATACAATAACATGACAGATCAATGCGCTGAATTTCGAGGGCATATCTGCCATTGCTATAAAAACTCCTTAATATATATATATATATATATATATATATATAGAGAGAGAGAGAGAGAGAGAGAGAGAGAGATAGAGGTAGATAGTTAGATAGATAGATAGATAGATAGATAGATGTTCTTTGTTTTTGTTTTTTGGGATACGTTTTGAACGAATTCAGTTATTTACGAAAGTGCATTTTTACCTACATGCGAGTTGGGAATAATTTTCCTTGTAACCAATTTGTTACCACCGTACCGTCAGTGGGTAATTATATTTTAAAAACAATATATATATATATATATATATATATATTCTAGAAGGTCGCCTAGCATTGTCTGGTCGAAATATACGCTTAAATGTTATATTTTGATTAATGCAGATTTTGTATTAGTTATTATTCTAGCCGGACCCATGTACCTGCGTTGCACGGTAGTAGAACGCCCTCAACCCACGTGTATGAAAAAATCACTTAAACTATAGTTGTTAATAGGAGCCACTTGCGGATCAGTATAATAGTGGGTACTGGCGCTGGTAGACAAAATAAATGTATCGTGACGAAGATGCGACGCATTTCATATATATGTATTGAATGGTTTTACTTCTAAATGATCGAGTATATTTTCTAACGACCTGTTATGATTTTAAAAAATCTAACTTTTTTTAAAAGAAATATGTAGCATAAGTAAAATAGTTGGCAAAACATTAGTTCGTTTTATAGCGTTCAATAAACTTTCGGTATTTTTCTTTCAGCATAAAAAGACACAGATATTTAGGATCTAACCCCTTCAATTTAGTTATGATGAAGACATCATCGTTGCTTTTTCTAGGTATTGGGAAAAATCTTAATATAAAAGTCACAAGTATTCGGGATGGTAAACTCTTCAATACATAAATTCATATCAAATGCGTTGTTTTTAAGCATCAAAACGAGCCAAGATCACAGTGTTGTATCTCTTCTGATGCTACACCTCACATTTTCTGTTCTTAGTCAGTGGAGCAGAAATCCTTCCTGACTGAGACAATTTTTTTTTGTTTCTATCCAGAGTTCATTTCAAAATGAAAGTCGAATATGTTTTAGATGTAAACTCCTCAATGTATAAATACATATAGAATGCATAATTCTGAAACATCATCGCAGTGTGTCTCATGGTATAAGAACTCACATTCGTTGATGTTTAACCGAAGGCTTCGTCGTCGTGGTCGACAACGAAGAAGTCGGTGTTTTTGTTTTTTTTCTGTGTTTAGCGACATCTTATTAAGAATCTTATAGTGGATATCCTATATAAAACTTTGTTATAAGAAGCAATAAAATGGCTTATTTAAAGTTCGTTTAATGAATTTCTATTTCTTGTATTGTTCCAGTTAAATATGCATTAAATGGACTTGAATCCAGACCTCAAAAATGTGTCTTAGTGAAGACATATTTTAAGGTAAGTAGCGTTAAACTGCATTCCAGAATAGGAGAATTATCTGAGGACAGCCAACCAGAATGGACGGAATTTGTAGAGGGAGACTTTATTATTTATGATTCGGATAATTGGAAGATTATATTATGAGACAATTACGATAGGTGTAATCATATTACCTGTGGAACATGTAAAATGTATCCTGATGTAAACTGGTAGTGGTGACAGGACTAAATATTTAGACTGTAAAATAGATACTATTTCCCCTGAAGGTGTTGCGATTGTGATGGTGTTGCTCGTTAGATGCTATGTAACATTTTAATGTCAAAACTAAATTTTACTAAAAGAGTGTTCGAAGACTAGATAAGTTAGTGGCTAATGGGCTAGACGTAATGAATTTGTATGTGCCATTTGTTGTTGCAGACCGACGATACTTTGGTCCAGAGAGGAATTTCTGCAGTCGTTTTATTATAGAGGAGATTATATTGGATCCAATATATAGTAATGATATAAAATGTAAGAAAATGACTTTTAGTGGTGGTGTTTTTCATGGACCAAAACATTTCATGACAGTAAAAAAGTTCGAAACGTAGGCTCTGGATGATGGATGATCTCTTAATTTGCGACACCAAGAGCAAATGTCACATAGCCCTCCATAACAATTCAGGTCATTTGTGAAGAGCCTTTATTTTTGTTTTATTCTGACGATTAGTCGTTGAGATTTCGAACTTATAAAATTGCCAAAAAGTTACTCTGTCTCTTTCTCTCTCTCTCTCTCTCTCTCTCTCTCTTTCTCTCTCTCTCTCTGAGATGGGGGGGGGGGCTTTGATTCGGTTTACTTATTTTTAGTTTTTATTTTGTTGTTAATTGTTTGGAGAGGGTCAGCTAGCGGTCGCAGCCACGGGTACACACATGCGCACGTGTGTACCCGTGGCTGCGACCGCTAGCTGACCCTCACCAAACAATTAACAACAAAATAAAATCTAAAAGTATATAAACCGAATCATAGCTCCCCTCCCGCCTTCAAACATAAGCAAACACCCAACAGCTCAAGACATACTTACCAAGAAATCACCTCACTAACGAGACGCTAAAAACTTTAACACTAAGACTCGAATTTTAAAGTAACCCCCTCCTCCCACCCTCACATATTGCCCTTCCCCTCATGTATCCCTATGCCCTCAGCCACACCAGAAATGAACTTCCCAGACCCTCCCCCACAAGTTCCTTAAACCCCAAAACTAAAACATTATTGACATACCAAACGCCCCCCACATTCCCTCCTTGTCCCCTTCCTCTTTTCCTCATCCGCCCTCCTCGCCCCTTGACCTCATCCACTCTTCTAACTCTTTCATCCCAAAATAGCGAACATTTCTGTAAAAGTCTGAGGACGCTACAGACGGCCTAAAAACGGCCGTGTAGCCGAAACAATAATGTAACTTAACAGAAAGATACGGTAATAAAAAATGAAACGTATATATATATATATATATATATATATATATATATATATATATATATTGCCAAGCCACACACACACACACACACATACATATATATATATATATATATATATATATATATATATATATATATATATAGCGGTAAACAAATATATATAAACGGTGTCAATCGCTTCATTGCAGATTAGTAAAATATCAATATTTTACTTAATATACGTCGCCACAGAAAAAAATTATATCATCAAATGACTGCTTTAAGGTCAGTTTTTTTCCAAAAAATGTATTGAAATTTTTGCGATATTCACGAAGTTATGACATTTTCTTTTTCGAGGAATTCTCTATTGACCAGAAATATTCAAGGGTGTTAATTTCTGGAGAACATGATGATCAGGTCATGAGAGTTTCTCCAACGAATCCCATAGATTCAAGGAAGACTGCAGTCGCTCAAGCAGAATTGGATGGTACATTTTCATGTATAAAAATCATCTGCAAGCGAGGTGACAATGGTAGGTCATTTAGTTGACAAATGATTATCCAGAAAGGCCATGTACGTATTGCTGGTAAGCTTTACACTCTCTGGCACCCGGCATGGTCCAACAAACCTTTCTCCAAGTATGTCCCCACCTCCTTTTGGCGATGAACTCTGTAACAGATCGGAGTTCCGTTCGAGTTTCAAACTTTGGTCCATCAATCCGGACCGTCTTCTAGCGCGGGCCTCGTCCCTAAATAGGACCTGTTAGAAATCTATTTTTATTTTTTTTATGTAATTCTGTGTCCAAGCCATTCGTTTTTAATTATTTTGTTTGCCCAGTGGAGGCCTTGGAAGAGGTTTGATGTTCCTTGCAGTCTCATTCAACACGTTATATCCGGCCTACCTGAATCTTGGAGCGATTCCACCTTTTTCAAAAAAGAAGTACAAGTGCTGTTTGCGCTTTGGTTGATTTCCTAACACATTTTCCGAATATCACGATCTGAAATGTTTCTCCTAGTCGCCTTATTTTTCAGGATTTGGTGTCGGGTTGTTCAAGAATGAGGCCAAGGCTTTTGGATCATTTTCCAGCTCAGTGGCTAAATCTTTGATGGAAAATCCTTCTGCAAGTTCACCAATTATCCTTTGGTTTTCGATAACTTTTAATCGCCTTAATATAGCATGAATGTTAATAAAATTTCGGAAAATAAATAACATAAAGCAGCCCTTGAATGGTACAATTTGACTTTTTGTGACGTATAATTAGTAAAATATTGATATTTTACTAATCTACAATAAAGCGATTGACACAGTTTATAAATATATACATATATATGTGTGTGTGTGTGTGTGTGTGTGTGTGTGTGTGTGTGTGTGTGTGTGTGTGTGTAATTCCGAAAATAATACATACTTTGGGCATATAACGGCAACGTTGTCCTGGCGAATAACCATGCATCTACATAATACTAGTGCTATATATAAACATTTCATAAAAGAACATAACTGGCCCCCTCCAATCTTAGAAAGGTCTTGGTTGACAACTTGAAAATTATACAACATGAAAATAATATTCAAAAATTAAAAATTCTTGAAGCGTCATATATTAGAACTCTTCAACCCACTATGAATGATATTGCATTCGGAAAAAACAGTAACGTTCTAAAATGTCTTGCGTAGTTCGTATCAGACGGACTTTATAAACAGTGCCCACTAACCTGCTAATTTTAACACTCGAATTTTTCATCGACCTACATTTTTGAATGACTTTCATCGGCTATATATTTTCACTTATGAACGCCTAACGTCATTTACAGTATATTTTAGTTTTCACATGTAATTCTCATTTTCGCTCTTTCGCACTTTTACTTCAACACCTGAAGATGATTCGTGGACGAATCGAAAGCGTTCGTGATAGCAACAATTATGGAACTTTTATTAATATTTTTAATTTTGATAAAAGAAGGATTATACGGAAAATCGAAAAATTAAAAAAAAATCATAAAGCAAAATGTCTCCGTTGCATTTAATAATATTTGCTTTACACACACACACACACACACAGACACACACACACATATATATATATATATATATATATATATATATATATATATATATATATATATATATATGTCTGGTTGATTGCTTGAATCTTATCTTCAACAATCGGACAATCCCATCTTTTAAAAAGAGTGATGACAAGTTAAAATATATATACATATATAATTATAAACTACCTACAAACACTAATATTTCATCCTTTCAGGAGTCACCATGGTGTCACGATTACACCAGTCGATAAATTCGAACCCGGCGACAGAAGCTATCATTGGCTTCATTAGCAAGGACCCAATCCACTCCGCTACCGTTAAACGCGAGAAATGCTGTTGAATTTAAACATTTATTTTTTAAAATCTTTTTAACGTCAGAGTGAACTATCTAATCATTATATGATGATCTACGCATAAAAGCAAAATTGATCGACTTTAATTACACTGAAAGTGTTCAACGATAAGAAACGCGTTTCTTAAAGCCGCTAATATAAATATTTATGATTATAATTATGAAATACCTACAGCCACTAGTGTTTCATCATTTCGGGTTTCATCAGTTCAGGTTGTCATGATGGACACCAGTCGATAGATTCGAAGCCGGTGACAGAATAATCCCTGACTTCATTAGCAATGACCTGATATGTATATATATGTATATATATATATATATATATATATATATATATATATATATATATGAGCAAACAGTTAATAAAATATGTTAAAAAACACTTTGAAATGAGTTTAAAACATATTTAATCTGAAAAGGGAACACTAGATCATTTTGGTAAATTCAATTGTAATTTTCATTATATATATATATATATATATATATATATATATATATATATATATATATACATCACTACACCGATGAAAACTGAAGGATCGGTCAAAAATTATGTACCTGTAAAAAAAGTTTTTTAAAAAAACCTGTTCATAATATTATTTTGTATTCCTGCACGTCACCAATTGAAAAGGATAAAGAAAAGTTATAAGCTTTTATACTTTTCGTATTCATTTTCGTATACATTTCCATTCATATATATATATATATATATATATATATATACATATATATATATAATGTATATATATACATATATATACATTATATATATGTATTATTTCATTTTTATTTTTATATGTGTGTGCAATTTTATTGTCATGATCACATTTCTTGACTATATATATATATATATATATATATATATATATATATATATAGAGAGAGAGAGAGAGAGAGAAAGAGAGATAGAGAGAGACTGTGTGTGAAAGAGAAAGGGAGAGGTAAAAAGAACAAAAGAGAGAGAAAGTAAAAGAGAAAATGAGAATGGCTATTTTGTGCGTTAATACTGGCTTTAATCTTTGTGCATACCGGGTAAGTGGTTTTAATATTTATTGCGATAGTATATATATATATATATATATATATATATATATATATATATATATATATATATATATATAGACGTTGTAATCATATATATATATATATATATATATATATATATATATATATATATATATATATATATATAACAGCTGTCACATCTATTACTAATGGGGGTTTGATATGTGTCTTTCGGAAGCTGCAAATGTACTATTTTATTCATTTCAGTATATTTCTATTCTATGATATTATTGTTTAATGGTCAATTCAGTAGACAGTACTATTTCAGAGCCATGTAGCATCATCCAATGTTCAATTAAGAATGGCAGTTATATATTATCCATTATGTTAACATGAGACCATCAACTCAGGCATCGCTCCTCCTATTTAGGGTGTAATGTACTATCTATCTGTTCTTTAGGATAACATCGTCCCAGGCATTATCTCCTCTTTTCTGGATGTGTAGTGTAGTATCTTTTCTCTGGTAATGATACAATTTCCCAAGCATTACCTCCGTTTAGAGTGATAGCCTCTGTGTTTTTAATCATGATAGCATCCCCACCATTTATTATCGTGTAAAAGTAATAAATTAATCTCAAGCATCAAAAGTTCACATTGATGTACGAAATTATTCGAATTTGACGTGTCGTCACGTGACTAGCACATTGTTTACTCGTAGTTATCTAATATGAACAAAATCTAACTCTGATAGAATAGGTTTTTATCTTAGTTGCTATGACAATAATTATGCTTATCATTTAACTTAATAGTTGGTTTATTTGTTCTTAAGAACTAATGTTGAAACAAAACCGTATCAATTTTTTGTTAACAAAGACGTATCTATTCTTCATAAATAAAAGCGCTCCCATTGCGATGATTTCGAAATAGCTAAACAAATTTCTGACAATTACAAATACCCGATATTACTTACAAGGTTTGATCTCAGTAAAAGGTTCTACATTTCGACGCAGTGTTTTAATTAAATTAAAGAGCGAATGAAATCTCACACACACAAAAAGTTTGCAGAAAGTTTGCCAACAAGTGATTAACAGTTGACAAACTTCAAAGGACATTGAAGAACCTTGAGTCACCTACATAAGAAAAATATATAAAAGGTCAAAACTCAATAGAAAATTAAAAAGAAAGACACTGCCCACATATAAAAAAATAATTCACTGAAAACCAAAGTAATTTGATACACAGTCAATGTTATTGGTGAGAATCCCTGTGTTGGTGTAAAGACTGCCGATACCGCATAAAGGCTTGCCTGGCTTGTAACAGAATTGGACATAAAATCCTCGATTGTAGACCACAGGACAAAATTAAGTCGCGTACGACACAATAGAACAATCGAAAAAGACGATAAAAAAACATATGTAAATATGTGCTGATGAAAATATTTAATAAAAATCTGAATTTTCAATTAGATTCTGTATCAGACTTATCGATCATATATTTGCATACAGTGAAAAGATAAAGAAAGAGAATGAATACTCTCGTATGGAAATATTGCGACCGGACGAAAGAATACAGACTGCCTTAACAATTGGAATTCTTTGTATTCACTAAATTGTATTTAATACAAATATTTGGAATACACCACATCCATGTATGTAAACATTAAAAAACAATCCATTTAGTTTAGATCATGATTTTCCTTATTTTCTGGGATCCTATGTTTGTGCTTTCACCGTTGAATGTCCTTTTTAATCTTATCTTTTTTAGACTTTTCATTCCATTTTTTTTTCAATCTATGTGCTTATTCGCAAAATGTATAACGTCCTATAACTATTAGTTCGTAAAAAAAGATTTCCTCTGATTAGATGAGCAATTTATTGAAAATCAATGGATTTAAAAAAACATAAAACTTTTGTATACCGTCTCGAATAAGGGATTTATCGTATTTTGTTTTTAATTTACAGAAAGTAATTCAAACATTTCATTTATACTATTCTTTATATAGTATATAGAACTTCTTTATGTGATGGGGATATCTTATAAATATTGATGCTTATATTTATATGGCTTTAAGTTTACAGTATCTGAAATTTAAAAATTTCGAGTCATATATATATATGTTTATATATATATATATATATATATATATATATTCCTTTTCTGTATGTATATATGCATATATATAATATATATAATTCTATATGTATATATATGCAAATATATAATATATGCATATTTTTCTATATACATATATATAGTCCTTTTGTATATGTATATATATGCATGTATGTATGTATGCATTTGTGTATGTATGTATGTATGTATGTATGTATGTATTTATTTATTTATGTATGTATGTAAAGCTTGCTCATTCTTTTTTGTTTTCAACTTAATATTCTGGAAGGTTTTACATTCAAGTATTAAAGAGCTTTTGTTGAAGATAAGAATATCATTTCATTGTCAGATTAAATTGTTTTTTGAGGCTTGGAATGTTTCACTTTATTTCATTTTCTTTGTTGATGGCGTTATTACATGGCAAAGTTGTCAGGCGAAAATAGCTAGATATTCTGCTATATATTTTATGTTTTATTTCCGAAAGAATCGCGTGATTTATTAGGATTTAAAATCCAAAAACACACACACACACACACGCGTGCGCGCGAACACACACATACATAAATATCCATATATATATATATATATATATATATATATATATATATAATAGTAAGAGTGTTAAGTAAGTAAAAGGGGGAAGTAGAGAGAGAGAGAGAAAAAGAGAGAAATAGAATTTCGAGTGGAATCTTATTTATCGAAGCGGGAAATGGAATCGGCAAACCGAGCACAAATCGTATCACGTCTATTATGATTTACTTGTCAATACATTTGTTTGATGGTTTATTGTCTATTACTCATTCCACCATGAAACAAAATGTTTTTAAAAACTGTACAAATAGCAAACTAAAATATAACATGCGTCCCCATGAACAATTTTTACGTTAAAATTCATTGGTACAATATATTAATAAATACACGTACATTGCTTATAAATACAATTATAATACACATTGTTTACTTGTTAACACGTATACCTTACTTATATTAATAGCTCAAATAAATTTTAGCAGCAGAAAATAATGAATTTTATTTGCAATCAGCGCGTGAATAGGTATAACCTTGCTTTTGTCTGGATTGTCTAATTTCTGCGTTCGAACTGAGCGTTCATTGGTTATAAATTTACTTCATTCTGGTGGCAATTATTTATTGGCCCGGAGGTAGTGGCTTACCAAATAGAGTCAAAAAGGGCTCCGTGGCTGGGTTTGAACCCCTACACCGACAGGAATTGTCATCTCCTACACTGATGATTGCGTAAGTATAAAACTCTTGTATCTGTATGCATATAATAATAATAATAATAATAATAATAATAATAATAATAATAATAATAATAATAATAATAATAATTAATTAATTAATTAAAAACATATATATAACTTACAATATACTGTGCATGAAATGTTGGCGTTTCTGTCAGCACATTCCGTTTTATAGTTACAGGGAACTCCCTGATTTCAACCCTCTTAATCAATGGCACAATTCTATTTAATACATTTCTCCAATCTATGATATAAGCTTTAAAACGTTTAAAATTTCCATTCGTACTCCTCAACTTGAAATCATGAAAACATAAATTAGAGTTACTTATAATCTGAATGTTATCTTTATGCGATGAGTACAGAAAGCGTGAAACATTTTTACGCCCAGTCTACAGCCTTCTGATTGCTAGGCGTATCGTTCTTTTATTTTCTTTTATTCAATGAGCCTATGTTGCGCGACGATATTCATTAATATGAATACGCCAGGTCTTCTCCTCTTATATTAACTTCATGTGTCACTTTACAATTTTACAAGTAATAATTCTCCCTAAATTGCTGTTTTTTACTTTCTTAGCATATATATCAGACTTCGAATGAAGTAGTCTTACGTGAGGGTTACTGGCTGTGGATTCAAAACGCGACACCTCATCACCCTGCCTTACATTGAGTTACTATCTTCGTTATGATACATATTATCCTGCCTTTATTTCTAGTTTTTCCGATGCATCACTTTACACTAGAATAGTATTCTTCTCTTAAATGTACTTATTCTACGCATGACTGTAAGCTTCGAAAACATATATATTTTCAAGGATAATTAGGGGATACCTTATCCTAGTCGGTGTGTTTGTTCTTTACACTAGTTAGTTTATTATGTAACAAAAATCATTAACACATAATTAAAGTGGTATATAATAATGGTTGTATTATATACGGATCAATATAGACGTAGCAAAAAAATCACTTGTATTATTTTGTCTGCATAATTGCTATCTTGATTTGTGATTTTCGCAAATCTGTTTCAAAATGCCGAGGATTTATCGTACTACCGGTAGTATTAGTATTTCACTACATTTTGAAAATGCATTACTTATCTGGATTCATTCAGCGTGCTGTGTATGTCAACAGAGGTACGAAGCACAAAGTCAATGGAAAGAAAAGGAACAAGAGTATCTCCTTGTAAAACCCCGGTGCAGATGTCGAAAATTTCAGTGTCCGCATCTGGCGACCTGACCATTGCTTGAGTGTGCTCATATAGCATCATGATAGCATTAATGACTTCATTTAGAATAACATATGCTTTTAATATGATGACCATTTTTCTTCTATGTACACAGTCGAATGCTTTGGAGAAATCTAAAAAGATCGTGACTGCCTCAATATTTTCCGCTTTTACTCCTTCAGTTAGTCTCCTAATGAATCCAGAAACAGACGTCATCAATCAGCATGCATAACTGATGCAGATTACTCAGAGGATATTGCTTTTGTTTGCGAACAAAACTGCTGATGCGCAAACACTGTTACGTAAGCTAGAAAAGTCTGCAAATGACATTGGTCTCCACATTAATGCGGATAGGACAAAGTTTCTGACTTTCAATGTGAAAGGAGAGATCAGGGCTCTGGTTGGATCAACACTGAAAGAAGTCGCTGAGTTTACGTATCTGAGCAGCAACATAGTTTCCACAGAGAGAGATATTGAACTTCACATCTCAAAAACATGGGCCGCATTGGATGGGCTGCGTTCAGTATGGACTACGGGGCTTATTAACAAACTTGTTTACGGTGCTCCAACCTGGACATCACCAAAAGATTGGAAAGACGGCACATACACCCGTATGCTACGAACAGTATTAAATATATCCTGGCAAAATCATCCAACGAAGCAGCACCTTTATAGCAACCTACCTGCCATATCTAAGGGAAATACGCCTATGATTTGCCGGTCACAGTCTGAGGAGCAAGCATAAATTGGTGAGTGATGTATTGCTATTGACTCCATGGCACGAACGTGCAAGAAAAAGACGACCTAGATTCACGTACATCCAGCAAATAGCACACGACGCCAACTGTGAACCTGAAGATCTGAAGCAGCTGATGGAAAACAGGAAACCATGGAGAGGAAGAGTCACATTGTTTCGGGCAAGGAGTCCGTCATGATGATGATGATGATGATGATGATTACTTATCACCCTTCCAAGGTGACACAAGGCTTGGGAAGTGGGAGTCAAAATCAAGCGCTCTCAAGGAAAGTCATTCCGGCCAGCAAAAATACATGGGAGTAGAAATGTACTAACTTCTTTAAAGCAGAAGGTCAAGTTTACCAGGGCGAAATCTCTAGTATTGCAGAGGATCAACAACATAGCACAGTCAACAAAGAGAAATAACCGTCTAGACTCTGTCAGCTTTAGTGTTGAGGTAAAAAAAAAACACCTTGATCGTTTGGGATAGTCTGTCTACAACAACGCACATCACCTTTTGCGAATTCATGATAAAATATAGAAATTGATCACAAACTATTGTTATATATCCGCTACAACTAATTGTCAAATGTGTTTTAAAGTTCATATTATTTCTAAAAACGAACCTTTGTCATTGGCAATAATAAAACACACACAGCTAGTTATAAAAATGTTTTATTAATTCAAAATAATTATTTCGGTTTCCGAATGAGTTTTAACAGTTCGGGGTGTAAAGAAGAACGTGTTGTATAGCTCGCCTCTCATGATCGCTTTTTCTCTCTGTCGTCTGTCATCCCTTTTATTAACCCTAACCCTTTTATTAACCCTAACCCTTTTATTAACCCTAACCCTTTTATTGACCCTAACCCTTTTATTAACCCTAACCCTTTTATTGACCCTAACCCTTTTATTAAACCTTACCCTTTTATTAACCCTTACCCTTTTATTAACCCTAACCCTGTTATTGGTCCAGATGACATCAACATTCCAACATGCATTGTATCGAAAATGTGGGTCAATCTCTCGGACCCAATCTCCGGGGATACTATGTTCCACATTTTGACCACTTTTGACGTCATGAACGACTTTTATTTTGATGTTGCCCCCAAGGATTTGGGTTATCCAACATTATATTTTTTTTACACAGTGATCACCACTTATCAAGGCCCGGAAGCCACTCAGGGATAAGGGTTATTGCAAGTACATTACGTTAGTGTGGAGATTTGATGAAGTGTTTACTTAAGGGGGCGGTTCATTAGGAATTTGTTAACGTTGGACTTGAACACATCCAAGTTTAGTCCGGTGGGAAGCAGGCAGACTGAACAGAGTTCCACAGGCGTGAAGTTCTAAGAAAGAAGCTTTGTTCATGAAATCCGCGTTTTAATTTAGGCACATATATAGAGTGGGGGAAACTTTTGACAGTGGATTCAGCTAGACGAGTGTTTTTCGTGAATGATTGGCGAGGGGAGACCAGAGATTGGAGTTCAGACGAGCACCTGCCATGGAAATAACGATAAAACAAGGATAGGCTCGCAACGTCTCTTCTGTGGGAGAGAGGTTGCAGGATAGAGAAAAGGGCATCCCCCACTAAGCCACGAAGTCTATTTTGTACTCTGTCAAGGCAGGATAGGCTGTTTTTAGCAGCTCCTGCCCAGATATGGCAACAGTATTCCATCCTTGGACGTACTTGGCTTTTATATAGATAGAGAATTGCATCAGTAGTGAGATATCTTTCCAGCGACCTTGGCAACAGACGATGTACGTGTTCCATTTCAGATCAGGAGTAAAGGTCAAACCCAGAAGCTTGTCAAAACACAAGGCCTCACCCAGACGAGAGCCATCCATCACAATTGATGCCAGATGGGGATCAGAGCGTTGATGATGTAAGGATAGGAGTTTGGTTTTGGATGCATTAAAGGTAACCATCCTCATCTTCCCCCACTGAACCACGCGCTCGAGATCAGAGGAGAGAGAATCAGAGAGAACTTAGTCATTTACAGCCTTTGATGTGTTGCCGTAGATAGTCGCGTCATCAGCGTAGATGTCAACGAATGATTTAAGTATGTGTTTAGGGAGGTCATTGATGTAGATCAGGAAGAGAGTTGGGCCCAGGGTGGAGCCCTGAGGGACTCCAGTATTTATATTGCAGGCCTCCGATTTTTGTCCATCTACCACTACACCTATGAGCTTATGAGAGAGAAATGATTTAATGATTGAGAAAAGATTTCCAGTTATACCGTAGCTGCAAATCTTGTGAAGTAGACCCTTATGCCATAATCTTAGGCAAACAGCCAATAAACCTTACGACAAATAAAGAGACTCTGAAGCTTATAGTGTTGCTTAAGTCCACGCCAATAATATCCATCCTTAAATACTAATAATTCGTTATTATTTTAGTCGAGTTGACCAGTTTTCGAGTAAGAATCGCATTTGAATCTATTGAAATCAAAATTTGCTAATAGATATTTTTTTCTAATTTTATCACTCACAAAAGATAACATGTTAGAATTAGTGTATGGTATTCTTATTGAATAAGTACTTACTCTGCGAATATATAGTATTTATCTACAGAATAAAATTATGTCAGTCTATGATGCGTCTCATTTTCGTTTACAAATACTGTTAATATATATGGTTGCTTTTAGACAATGCTCTGGAAAGTAATATATTTCTACAAATTGATTAAAAACTCAGATGCCAAACCTGTAGTGTAAACTTGTCAGACAAAAGCGACCTATTTGCGTCGTAAATTAATGTTTACATGTTCGCTTTACAAAACTCTGAAATAAATGATAAAAAACACATTTTAGTACTCAATCTGAAAAATAAAATGATCTTATGTAATCGTTACGTTTTAAGACATGTTATGTATTCATGAATTCTCATTAATTTGGAGCATTTTGCTTGGATTTCTCATGCTGAGAGTGTGTGTTATTTTTCTCATTATAATTAGATTTATTTCAATTTCACTTGCTACTATTCACAAAACCTAAATTAAATTTGTAAAAGAAATGTTCAGTGAATGCATATAATTAGAATAAACTCGATACTTCTTGTAGCAAGCCGTACGTTTTATTGCATATGCAGATTTGCAAGTTGAAAACGATATCTCAAGTGGATTATATTACTTGAAACAAAGTCATTTTTCTCTTGTCAAGAACCAATTCATAAATATTAAATATGAACGTTATTTCCGGGAGGATCAAATATTTCAACATATATTTTCATTAACAATTACTCACGAGATATCTTCAAGACAGTTGTTAGGTGAGATTTTCCCCTAATAAAACCGGGGAGTTTCCTTGATAAACAGCATGTCTCCTGAGAGTTCAAAAACCAATTATCGTTTTTAACTCTAGTTATGTCTCTATCTGCAGGAAAGTTTATCTAATTTTATTTTTGCTAATTTGTCACCAATTATAAGGGTTGTGTAGTAATCTTAAGTTAAGGCTCAAAGCGATGATCTTAACAATTGTAATTATTGGCTAGAATTATCAGAGGACTAATTAAGAGGAATTTACTGTCTAAGAGCACAGCTCAACAAGTATTTGCTTGCCTCAGAATTCAATGTTCTAGGTTATAGTCCGTTGGGAAGTAGTATCATGGTATTTTATTCCATAAATGGGATGTTCTTGTAAAGAAAATCTTTCATGAAAGTTCCGAGTCGTAATAAATTTTTAAAGAATTCCAGAATCAGAATTTCAGCCATGATTTGAACAACTCTCATTTCTTCATCTTTTCATAATCTCAGAACCGTTGTCCTTGTACCGTGTTATGTTTATTTTTATGTATCTCTATTCTTACTTTTCCTTGCTTCTGTCACTTTTTCTTTGCAATTTGTTCTTTAGATGCTACACTTCCATTTCTTGTTCTCTTTCGGTGGAGGATCAGTCCTTCACGACTGAGACAATTTTTTTTTATTTTTGTACCTTTTCTCCACGTTAAAAAACGACTCTGGTGTCTAACTCTGTCCAGTGGGGAGGCATAATAAATAGGTACTCTAGAAACTTTACTTTCTTCGTGTTCATCTTAGTATACCACACGTATACAGTTTATGTTTTGTTTGATTTTGTGTTTATTTTAACTTACCTTTAATTAAATTGTGCCATTTAGTCGTGTGCGCTGCTTTTCACTCTTTAACGTTTCTAAATAATCGAGCTATCTTTAAAACGACTTGGTTATCCTTAAATTCATTTTCATAGTTTTATTCCCAGATATTTAATAAATGCTCATCATAGTGCAATAGTTTGGATGTTTAAAATTTGTCAAGATCTTTTACCATTTTTACGTATTTATTTATTTTGTTTGTGGATTGTTCAGCTTCATCTTGGAATACCTTAATATATATGTACAATAAAATATACTTTTGCTTTTGTGATAGTACCGTGTTTTGTATTTTCGCTTGGATAGTTCTTTCTGCATTTTTATGTCTCAAAATTGTGTGTGATATTCATTGATTAATATTAATGCTAGTCCGTGTTTATAATATATGTATGCGTGCCTAATGTGTAATAATTTAAATATATTCCATTAAATTTTTAATACAGTCATAGTTGTCTTAATATTTATACTGGGCAACATTGCTGCCATCACGTATTATATCTTATATCGGGTGTCCACTTGGTGCCTTAATAATGTATGTCTTTATTGGCTTCTACTTACGTTTTTAGTACACCCGTCTCTTTGAATGTCGCCAGCGGTATCGTTTGTATTTATTACTATTCTTTTTGGCAGCATCTCCTTACATACTCAATATTGTGGAACAGTATATAAATTTCATTTACACTTGAATCGTTTTCATATTTTTCTTTTCAGTTTTTTCATAGCTTTTGTCACATTTTCCTGGATCGTTGTGTGTTGCTTTATAATAAATAATAATTAATCCCTGTGCATTTTATAGGATGCATTTCCCTATTTTTTGTTACAATTTAATTTACAAAGGTTCCGATTCCTTTTTGCCCTTCTTCTTTTTTAATAGTAGTTTGCTGATTTTTTTTTTATCTCGGTGCTCCAGTTTTTCTTTTCCGTGGTTATATGAAGCATCCTAAGTCTGTTACTTAAGAGTCTGCCAAGATGCTAAATATTTATTAATATTTAATGTAGCTTCATCCGTAGAATCAGCTAGTGGTATTTTATTTACGTGTTGATATGGTGATCAATGTTCCCATCTCCTGTATGTTTCGTTCCCTTATTTAGTTAATAACAGATTTCTAAAAAATGTTAATTAAGAAATATAATCAAATAAATTCAAACAGGCAATACGTTTCTACAACATCACGCAAAATATATATAAAAAGCATAATTCGCGAAAGTGACATTAAGTTAGACAAATTCTACAAAATTAATACATTTTTCGGCACAAGCGTCATTATTACATTAACTTCCAGAGTTTCTTTTTTCTATATCTTACAACAGCGTCTAAGTGTCTATGGAATGGTCTTAAATAACAGCGTAATACTCTTTTTCTTTTTATTATTCATTGACATACGTCGTCTTAGACATCACACAAATTTGGTTCCAAAAATTCCCTCTCACGAATTTCTTTGCCTTTTTTATTTTTTTAATATACATATGTTTATTTCGTGTATACATGTTTTATTGGAAATAACACAAAAATAAACTAAGTAAACTCAGTTCTGATTAAGTATTTTAACATTAGTTAGGTTTTTTTTGATAACGTTTAATATCGTTTAACAAAAGAATAGAATACATAATAGATTTAGACAAGTGTGGAAATAACACAAGGCGATTATTAAGCCATATAAAGAAAATGTACAAAATCTAACGATAACGTAACTATAATCAATAGCCAAATATAGCTCGAATTTTAAAAATGAAAGATAAAAAAACAACAAATGCATAATTCTGCACGCACTGACACATGTTTAGCGCAAAATACGCATGAGAATACGACGGAATATTACAGAATTTACCAACTATATTTAATAAAAACATTTAAAAAAACCAAGTAAAAACAAACAAAAGCAGGTGAAAACTTTAAAAAAATATATTTATATATATATATATATATATATATATATATATATATATATATATATATATATTCATTTATATCTTATGGATAAACAGATTTTATTGATGACCTCACATTCCCTAATATGTTTCTAACCAGAATTCTTTATAAAAAGAATTCATTAGGAACTCAAGAACGTTTAAAACCTCTTAAACGAGCTGGATTCGAACATTTATGGCATTTATGGACGTTAATCCGAACTGTTAATCTTCTAACAGCCGTAGCCCTCGCTATCCTCTCTTTTTCTTGCTGTTCTGTCTCTGTGTGTCTCGCTCTCTTTCTATATATGGAAACTTATTTAAATAAAAATAAAAGTGTTGACTATTGGTTTTATACATTTATTCTAGCATTATAAAACTTTCAGCCATATTTATTTTTCTTTATCAAATTTTAAAATTTAATAACCCGTAAATTAAAAACTGGTGTCATTTATTATTTTCGACTGAAAGTTGAATGTTACTTGGCCACCTCAAATACTAATTTACAAAAGTAAAATGTGTTCATTACTGTTATTTGATTCCTTAACTGAGCATCTTGCTATGTCCCTTATAAAATCGTATAAAAGAGTCATAATATAACCCCCCTGTCTTTAACATTGTACAAAGGATTACACAAAGCAGGTTTTAGCAACTAAAAATATGACAGAAAAAAAGAAGGGAAAAAATTTCACAGTGTAGAAGCAAAGAGAAAAATCAAAACAAATACTATTACTTACAGCCCGGTGAAATTATTTTTTTAAAGTATTCTCTCTCAGTTTGTTTAGTTCCTTGTATTCTCAGAATTTCTGCCTCGGCTTAGTGCGTTCTTATCCTCTTTCTTTGCAGTGCATTGTTTCGTGATAAACATATTTCGTCTTTTTTTTCTCATTTTAAACACTTTTTTGGAAAAAGAAGCTTGGACAAAGGGTGACTTATAATCTTTTGTAACGTACTACACACCGTTAGACACGCGTTAACATACAGACACTCGGACCCAACACGTAGTAGCAAAGTACGTTGCAAGGAACGTCAGAAAACAATTCCTTTTCTTTGTAACAACGACCTTTATTACCGGGTGACTTCCCGGATAAAGCGTTATCCTTCTCTTTCTCTTTCACTTCTGTCCTCTCGAAGGTTCTAACGTCTGTATGTGCACACGTTCTTTGTATAGTATTTTCTTTTCCCCTATAGTGATGTCACTTTTCTTACGGCTCGGCATTTGCATACGCGCGCCAGCTCTCTGTTACACACACACATACACACACACACATATATATATATATATATATATATATATATATATATATATATATATATATGTATAAGATTAGTACTAAAATTATTTTTCATACCTACAGATACTAGTTTTTCCTTCTTTTCGGGAATCATCCATGAAGAAAGTCACGACTACCGCCCGTCGGTCGGGGGATTCTAACCCGACTAAGAAGCCATCTCTGACTCCATCAGCAAGGTGAGAATATAGTTGAATTTAAAATTGATACATAAATAGTAAATGTCTTTTAAGAAGGCCAGAATGATCATGCGATTTAAACATTACGATCTGTGCACGTCGCCTTAAGTGACCGATTTATTTCATTTCAGCGTTAAGTTCTCGACAATAAGAACGAGTTCTTTAAGGGGAAGACATAATTATTACTATAATTTTTTTCAATAGCTGCAGAAACTAGTGTTTCATCCTTCCAGGAATCATCATTGCAAGGAGTTACGATTACCGCCGGTCGAGAGGATCAAACCTAGTAACGAAGTTATCCCTGACTCCATCAGTAAGGAACAAACAAATATGTATGCATATATATACATATATATATATATATATATATATATATATAATGATAAATAAATTGATATAGTAATACTTTAATAATAAGCTCGACAAACGTATTAAGCACTTTTGAATTAAATCTTAAACATAATTACACAATATATTATATGAAAACCGTGGAAAATGATTTAGTAGGAAATTAGGCAACGGAAGAACTGAAACTTAATTTTGGATGGCTTCGTATACTTTGTGGATATACGTTTAATTTGGCTCAAAAGCTGATGCCTACTGACGAGTCATTATAAGAAAATCTGAAGATTGCTAGAACACGATTTTATTCTACTGTCTGCACACTTTGCTTATAATTTTCAATGAGACGATCTGCACTAAAGTTGGGGTTGTTGTCTGAGCCAGTATGAAACCGAAACCCGAAATCAGCAATTAGACATCTGAAAATTGTAGTACATGATCGTCAGCTTTTGATATTATACGTGTATACATAAAATGAAAATAATTTTTTTAAATATATATGTATGCATATATGTGTGTGTGTGTGTGTGTGTGTGTATTGGAACCATGAAACGGGTATTATTATGCCTTAGAAATTAATTGCAAGCAGTTTGTGCCTGAAAACTCAGCCATCTCTTACTAATATACAACGAAGAATAGAAATATACAAAAGAACGTAATTCACTGGCATTTTCTTTATTTTGTGCTATGAAAATCCTTTGAACCATAAAAATCTTTTATTGGCAACAGATTGTGCACAGATTGCATGTCGATCCACATTTTATTCGTAGCCGTCTGAAGCGGGCACAACGGCTTGCAACTGACACGGCGATAACATACAAAAGCAACCAAATAGATTTCAGGTCAAAGTCACTGACCCAAATTAATTCTTCAAAAACCCCCGTTCAATTGCCTGCTTCTCTGTCTGGTCTCCACGTTCGAGAGCTTGAGATTTTACACACCCTCTGCTGAGTTAAATATCATTTTCGTAAAGTGATCTGTTGCTATGACGACGTCTTTCTATCTAAACCTCTTCTGCAATGGCCTCATTAACTAAATCACATCATCGCTTTGGCTGAGTCACTTGTTGTTTAACACAAGCATTGGCTGAAGATTGAATGTGTTTGCGCGTCCTGGAATCTTCAAAAGAACCTCTGTCGGCTGATCACTTCGTCACAGTTGTAGTTAAAATAACATGGATTATTTAACGATGACTTTAGATAAATGCAAACAATCCTATAAGAATATATGTTACTCGTTCGTAAGGATACTACTTTGAAGGTTAACATAGCTTTCTACTCACTAAATGCATATATAATAGATATATATTTTTCTTAAATAAAGACCAAAATATGTTCAATATATATATATATATATATATATATATATATATATATATATATATCAGCATTAATCTGCAACGCGTTGCTGTGGATTAATTTGGCGAAATTGAAAAAAGATCTAAAATGAGAAAATGTATGTTTCTTATATGCTTAATTTCTCAGTACTTGTGGATACACTATTTTTTTTGTTCCATTTTCTGAACAGATATAGAGATTTTCTGATTTGCCGACTCGTGAACACGCAACATAAATTGTCTATGTCAGCAACAGTCAATGTGTAGATGTAAGCCACACAATTGTAAAGAATGTCCCCAACCTTTGTAGACGGTGATTGCAAACAACACTTAGAATTGGGAATTGCATTCTCCTAAATTCCAATGGCATGCCTACTGGAATCATATGAATGCGTGGAATGAAGACATCTTCACCTTTGAAACGTCATTTCAAGATTGTTGCTTCTATGGTGTTGTTCATTAATTTTTTACTGCAAACTATGTGCATTGAAAAGCTTGGTTTGGTTTATATTTCGCAACATGATAACTGGTACACCAATTTTAAATTGCAGTACATGCGGTGGCATCCCTATATATATATATATATATATATATATATATATATATATATATATATATATATATATATATATATATACTAGAAGAAGTACCCGTCATTGACTGGGTTCATTAACAGCCTACATAAAATGGACTGTGATTGATGAGAGTATGATACATTATGAAAAGGAGGGGATTGTAAAGAGATAGGTTTTGATACTCAAACATTTTACCCTAAGCAAAATATGATGAAAGTAAAGATAATTTTCGCGAAAATATATTTTTATATCAACTTTGTTTTCATTCGTAGCCAATAGTGAGGAACAAAATGATGTTTCCTTACAAAGAGAAAATGCTATATATATAATAATATAAATATACAAGAAATAAATGTTATCATAGTCAATAAAAGTTACTTTTTATGGTAGAAAAGTTCATTGACTTGTATTTTTAAGTAGTTTGTAAAAAAAAAAAAATTTAATTCACGAACCGGTTTAAAAAAAATCAAAATGGCAGCGACTTTGATATGGAGAGCCCCGTTTTCAATTTGAAGGAGGGGCACCTGAGCATTCTGTGTTAACAATTTAAGAGAGTTCCGTCAACGTAAGGAATATTCATAAACATATTTAATGCTTTCCGGTATTTTGTGCTTGAGGAATATTCGATAATGGCATGTGTAATTTATATAAAAATTCATTTAAGTAGTTATCGCCTCAAATTTCGTTTTAATTTCGGTTCGCTGAAATTATTTCAAGTAAAGAGCATTACAACTATTTCAAAACAAAAAAAAACATGAACTGAACTTGTATTGACTATGGTAACATTTATTTCTTGGATATTTATTTTTTCGTGTTGTCGTTTGTTGGCTTTTCTGCTAAACACTCTTACTAAATAATATCGACGAAATATCGAAAAACAAAGAAACAAAAGGAGTTTTGAAAAATAATGAATGTTTACTTACTTTAGTAAAATAATCAAAAACAGCAAAATGGAATATTAAAAAAGTAAATACGTAATTACTTTAGTTTTTTAAAGCAAAGAATCGATATTACTATGAATAAGTAGAAAATGGCGCCCTTTTCAAGCAGAACAGCTTCGTTTAAGTTTTGCAGTATTGCGCCGTCGGATTCAGGGTTGTACTATTGTAATGTACGAACACGCAGAAAGGGTTGTAATCAACTGAATTCCTTCTAGTACACTGACAAAAAAGCTGCAACATATATATAAATAAAAATAAAAAGGTTATATAAATGTTTTTAAAAAGACACGTAATAAGGTGAGCGGGATTTGTTCTTTCTTTTGACACGATAACAAGTAACGTTCTTATTTTTTATTATTTATCTATTTATATATTTTCGAAAGAGTGCCACGTGCAAGTGGAGAAGGAAAAAACAGAGTTATGCAAAATTTGTGTCGAGAATTGTCTAAAGTTCCGACTTTTTTTTTTTTTTTTGCTTTCACTTTAATAAGAACGTGAATTTATGAGGTGAATTTATTCGACACAAATATGATTCAACTCCAAAAACTAAATAAAAGCTAACGTGAATTAAGATTAAAGTTAAGGTGTTATTGTGGACCTCACCCCTTTTAAAAAAACTTGTTAAACTTTGTGACATAATTACATTCTATGGAGGTCAGGCGCGAAGGAACAACCCATAATTTTATTATACCATATTTCTTAAAACTTAAACATAATTATCAAAGTATAATTACGCAAACAGAAATGAAAAGTCTTTGTTAAGGTTTGTGCCATATTTCCATGGAGTACATGCGCGAACGCAGACCTCACAATTTTATTGTGCCATCTCTATTTAAGTTGAAACATACTTATCAAAGTATTCTTATGTGCATCTATATCAAAACACTTTGTAAACGTTTGTTTTTTCATTATTTATTTCCATACTTTGTGGACCAGTCGCGAACGCAGACCCCACAATTTTTATGAACCACCGTTCTGCCAGATCAAACATACCCATTCCTGATCCTCGATACATCTATAATTATATGTAGTCAGTTTTTTTTTAAATACGTAACCATATAGGAGCCTATTCGTGATCAGACACACACACACACACACAGACGTTCAGCTTTATATATATATATATATATATATATATATATATATATATATATATATTCAAACAAATATTATTAAATGCAATTGTGATACTTTGCATTATGATACTTTTTTTTAATTTTTCGATTTTATATTAATAAAAGTTTCATAATTGTTACTGTCACAAACGCTTTCGATTCGTCCACGAATCATCATCAGGTGTTGAAGTAAAAGGGCGAAGGGGCGAAAATGAGAATTAAACTTGAGAACTAAAATATACTATAAACGGCGATAATCGACCTATATTTTTAATCGATTTTTCATCGACTATATATATATATATATATATATATATATATATATACATATATTAGTTTTCACTTTTAATTCTCATTTTCGCTCCTTCGCACTTTTATTTAACCTTATGATTATTCTGGAAGGAATCGAAAGCGCTCGTGACAGCAAGAATTATGGAACTTTCATTAATATTTTTGATTTGGATACAAAAAAAAAATATACGGAAAATCGAAAAATTAAAAAAAGAGTCATAAAGCAAAATGTCTCCGTTGCATTTAATAATATTTGCTTGAATAGAAAAATGCTGGATAAATACACCAATTTAAAAAAAAAAAAAAATATATATATATATATATATATATATATATATATATATATATATATATACCCCCATCTTGCAACGCAAAAGTTAGTAAGTATAACACGCGTGTCTTAAATTCCTCGACGAAATGGTTTGCAGTGGTAAATGGGAATAAAGAATTGGATAGCAAGTCAGACAACCACCTCAGTGCCTCCAACAATTAAAACTAATTTAAATAGAAATCCTTTACTCTATGATAAAATTCAGCACTTTGTATTTTCTATAAATCTTCTGTTAATATAATAATCTATATATTAAAAAGTAAATTGCTTATGTAAATTTATAATTTTTAGGAATATTATAGTTATATGTCTATAAGAATAGCAAGAGCTAACACTGCAGAAGCATAAATGTGATCTTTATCTTTATCATGCATGAGTAGTTATTTCTTCAATAAATGCGTAGATTGGATAAACACACTCAAAGAATACTCCTCCTAACCTTTTAGTAAGGAGTAAAGTGTATTATGTGCGTTGATACTACACTAGATATTTTCAAGTTCATGATATGTAAATGTTTTGGGACTTTAAAACTCTCTGCTTATTGGCTTAAAACAAAAATATTTTTGACAGTTACCTGTAAACTGCCTCACACGAAACAATTTAAAAAGATATTTAAGACTTTACAAGTGCCAAGTATTTTCGCATTTCATTTTAACTAAATACTCGTCCACTTTTCGACAAGACATCGTGCTAAAATGTCTTTAAGAACGCTATCATTGCAATCATTACCGCTTAATATAGGTTGGTTATAATTATAGGTTAAATATACACGAGAATTTAATCCACCATTGTTTAAGTTTAAAATGACGATTGATAATTTATAGTTTGAATTATTCTGACTACTGTTCTCACCTTTAGTGTAATTGCCCGATGTAACTTCCAACCTTTTTTGGGTGTATCTGTAAGATTCCAAAGCTCGGCAAGTTACAGCTGAAGAAAATGAAAATTCAAGTCGGTTAAAACGCTGTGAGCAAACAGCTAGGATGGGAACAGTAGTCCGAATAATCCGAATTACAAAGAACATTTGCTTCCTTTCTTTTATCCCTATATGTTATCAGGCTGTTAATATATAATCATCAAAAACGTAAGCTCCTATTTGTTTAATGAATAAGCGAATGAACAATGGCAAGAGTGGTAATCAGAAAATTAAACGGTAGAATCATTACATTAAATAATCGCTCGGACATAAAACAATAATCTTCGTTTGTCAATCACTCTTTCTATGTTATCAAATCCTGATAGTTATCTTTAGTTAGGAAACATGCATTAGTGATTCCATTGGGATTCAAATTGTCCGGTCAACACTAAGCAAAATATCGATTGTCAGATTTCCTCCACGCGGATGTTTGCTTCGACCACACCATCACGTATATTACTTGTACATTAAGATTAGATGTGGATACAGTAACGTGAGAAATCTAGTGGTTTCCTAGTGATGTACTATAGTCGACTCCCAGACTCTATGTGTACTCCGAAATTCAAGTTTATGTCCTGGAATTGATAAATAGTACGAGTAAAACAGTGTGAAATGTTATATGTAAATCGCTCATGACAAGGCGTGAAGCCTCTTGATGTAATAAGCAAATAAAGATAAAAGATTACTGTCGAAAATAAATGAGATGCCTATTAAACTTAGTCTTAAAAAGACTAAGCGCAACAGGAAGGAGGAAAACTATCATAGAGATTGGAGTTATATAAGACCGTGATTCTTAAATAAAGACAAGCTACTTGAATAAGAAACATAATTGGAACGTGATATCAAAATAGCATATTGATGGAGACTGTTAGATAAACGCGTACACTGAGCTGAACAAAGGAACATACCAAACAGTTTGGGGATTTCGTCCCCTCAACTGAAAAGGATCGTGGAAGCTCAAAAATTCGCAAAGTGAACACTGACCTTGAAGTTTTAACAGAAAAGTTAAATGTTCGATTGTATCTTTGGCGAGGTTATTTGAGCATTAGTGTATCTTTGGCGGGGTTATTTAAGCATCATTTCCGTAGGTGGGGAAAGTAACAATCTATGTTCGCTTATCAAGGGAGATAAAACAATCCTTCTAGACTGAGGAAGGATAGGGATCGAATATTAAATAAATCTTGTTAGGTTATCATAAAGCATATGCTGGAAATATTGTAGTATGTGACGTATATTTCCAAACTGAAATATTAACACGGTTTTTATACTGGGATAATAACAACGCATGAGTTCCTAGCTTGCTGTTAATTAATGTCGAATTAACCAACCCATTACATGACATGATAGCCAATACGTGATTTTTTTTTCACACGTTTTCATCAGAACCAATATTTGTCTACTTTGAGTTTGGGGCAAAAACAAATTCTCCAACAAAATCTCTACCACGGGATTTGTCTAAAAATAATAAGTCTCTAACAAACAATCATCATGCACTTGCAAGTGTTCCAATGCGAATTCACGATAGCAATTATGAAGAATACACCCTATAATAATGTTTATAAAATAGACTGAGACCAATGACATCAACGTCCGTGGTGGTCATGTTGAAGAGAAAAAAATGGTGGAACCAATCAAATTACGTTTCTGCACCTTATCAAGAACTGAAAAATGGGACAAGATTCATCACACTAAATGTGACAAAATGTTTAGCCTAATAGTACATTTTTGTGATAGAGAAAATATTCTGTTGTAAGAAAGTGTGAAAAGCGATATAAAATAACTTACTTTACGAGATGAACAAAGAGACTATAATCTAATATATTAACCCCCAAAGTATATTTGATAAGAAAGAAAAACCATGACGTCCCCGAGTCGATTTCTCGTCCAGTGCATGCCCATTCATAATCGTATCAGAAAGGAAAAGGCACGCGTCCTATTAAAAGATGCAAAATGAACTGCCCTTCCTCGTTTTTTTTTAAATTTCGGAGTCATTATGTGGCTTTGTAAAAATAATGTAAAACATGTATGTTTATCATAACATAGAAGTAACGAGTAGAATTACAGTTACATTTCAGGTTATTACGCCAGAGACAAGAATCAAGAAATGCTTAGTGCATAATATGATATAGTCTTTAACTTTTGTGGACCACGATAGAAAGGCGATTGGATTTTTAACAGTTGCCATCTGACCTATAGAGAATTGGCTGTGATATTATAAATGAATGATTTATCCTGATAAGGACAACCCTTAAAAGATTATGTGGTGCTTGTATTATTTAGATTACTCGGATTACTCTTATCATCTTAATTGTTTTTTTTTTTACAGCAGTCGGTGTCTTGTCAAATTCGTAAATCTTTCTGTCGAACTCGTGAATCTGCACAGAATTTCAAACACAACCTTTATTTAAGCCACGGTCTAGATAACATAACTTTGTAGAAATCCTAATTAATTTGCAATTGTATTCTGATTATTGCCTGTACTGAGAACTGAGCTCTCTACATCTAAAAGAGTGTTACTTACAATTAAATTGTATCTTTTACTTTATTCACTACGCCAAGGGTCCGAATTACTTAAGATTTTTTCATGATCGACTGACCGATAGTATATTGCCCCATGTAGAATGATTTTTTAATTGGCATGCCGTGGCTTCCGATGATAAATACGCTGGAATGGTTAAGTGGTTGAGTAAAACGGTCGGATTAAGTGATTCCCCATCTATGTGTCTTTCCAGTTCTGAGGAAAAGATGTTTTCTTATTGGATCAGCGATCATCGTATCTATCAAGGCGGACTGGCTTGAGATTTAATAAGAACCCAACAGGATCGAGACTTCGTTTGAATACGTCATTGCGCTCACCTAAATGAGACTGCAAGAAACACTCGTCAATGGTTTTATCACAGCCGCACCGATGCAGAAGACACAGCTGGAACCTAAGACTCCTGGATTTGAGTGACCATTTGCATTTGTTTTCGGTAGAAAAGAGTCAGAATTTTCAGTTTGACGGTGAATTCAGTTATGTTCGACATCATTGAATATAAAATCTTACAAATTAAGCAACACGCAACACTGATTTCTCTGAGAAAATGGCTGTTTTTCGAATTTCAATCACAATATAATTAAGCGTTCTATCGTCGACTGTTGCATAACGTCCATTAAATAGTTTTAGTCTTACTCGATTTACATGGAACTGATTAGATCTATCCGCTATTGACCGAAAGTCTCTTAAATTTCAATTTTAATTAGTTTATTGTCTTTTTCATTTAGATCTATGATATAATCATATTGTTTATTTCTTAAGATAACAATTACTTCGGCGTGTATTTATAAAATGAACGAATATGCGAGAACTACATACGTAGACAAGAATGGAGAGATGCATCAGTAAATAATTAGTGTAACCAAAATACGAAATAATCTAAAAAATGTCACCTCTTAGACAAGACAGAGATTGCAGGTAGGTTTCAGTAGAAGCCTAAAAATGTGTAGAAAATAAACAAAAAAAATCAAATATCTTCCACAAACTATATATATATATATATATATATATATATATATATATATATTTATTTATTTATTTATTTATTTCTTCATCGAATAAATGCCTTTATATATATATATATATATATATATATATATATATATATATATATATATATATATATATATATTTATCATGTGCTGTCCTTCATGTCCGAAGATAACTTCCTGTGAACCATCATACTTCACTTGTCACGGTCGCGACTGAGGGTTTGCCAGCTTCCAATGGGGATCGACCTGCCCTTTAGATTTATATATTCTTATTTTATTATATAACCTTTAAAACTATACAAAAATATTTTTATCATTCGTTAGAAAACCATCTAGTCAGTAAGTCATTTAATCAACTGCATCAACTCGCTCTCGAATTTACTATAGTATAAAAATTTATCTTTTAAGGTATCATCGGTTATTTACCATGAAACACTGTTTCGGGGATTTAAAAACAAAACAGTATATTACATCATGGCTCCCCAGCAGTGTTGATCAAACACCACCACCCTTAATCTTAGGAAGAAGACATGTTACAGACATTTGATCCAATTCCCTATTCTTGATTGCAATTACTAACCTTTTCATACTATAAAAATGAATTTCTTACCTGTGCGATTCATCAATTTCCACATTTAAAATAGATATATCTTTTAATTTATCAGTCTTGTATTTATGAGATTAGGATTAATCCATTCAACTACTTACCATCCCTACTATGATTAGTATTTAGCATATTTACATTCTTTTTTATTTAAAATTAGATATATAAAGGTTAAAAATATTTTTACATATATACATTTATCTATCTATCTATCTATCTATCTATATATATATATATATATATATATATATATATATATATATATTTATTGTATGTAATTATAAATACATTTTATACATTGCTAATATAGTTTTGGATTTCCTTTATTAATATAGTCTGGTTAATCTTAAACGATTCAAAAGCATCAGGATAACGAACCAATGCTTTATTTAACTGTTTAAATATTGTATTTTTATCCCCGCCGTGTTTTATCATCCTTATTATCAAGCTAGAAACTGGTGGTATAAAATCTGTTAATTTGAAAGTAACGCTAGCTATTCTCAAAAACTCTGACATAATGGTTCCATAAAACATAAAAACAGGGCAGGTGCTATCTTTATGCGGCATAGTACTATTTTAAAGGGGAAAGCGTTTCTTTTATCAAATATTTTATAAAGAAAAATACCATCCTCAATTTTTATATCTAAATCCAGAAATGTAGCCTGTTGTCCTCTATGTTCAAAATTCAATTTTAATTCGTTTGGAAATATAAGATGTTTATATTTTTTCGAATTCATCATTATCGTTTATACATATAAGGTCATCTATAAATCTCCTACACCCATGAAAGTTATATGTTTTAGATATATTAGTTTTTAATAGTGATGACATATATATATATATATATATATATATATATATATATATATATATATATATATATATACTCGAGTCTATGTAAATATAAATTTGCCCAAAATGGTGCAGGATCCATTCCCATTGGGATACCTATCGTTTGGAGTAATATTTTATTTCCAATTTGAAAATAGCATGTTTAGTAAGATGACTTACAAGTATTTTTAAAATACCTTTAGAAACACTCGTGTTGCTATTTTTATTTTTTACACCAGAAAGCTTTAGAGTTTGAAAAGTCTATATATTTACCTTTTCCACCTTCAAAAGCTAAATCTACTGTATCATTTTTTTTCGACTATTTGCAGCAGCATAGCCGAGAAAGCAGTGATTACACATTTCATAATCAGATTCAAATTGCCTTCATAAACGTGTGTGTATAGATGCGATAACTTTTACATTTGGGGGTGGGGGCAATAGAAATTGCTTGATAAATTTCATATGATTTTTATTTAGAATGGCAGAAAAGTGTAATCAATTTCAATTTTAAAATTTTGCCTGCAAAAGATTGTGTTACATTTGTATTAATTATCTCCATTTAGAGAAAAATTCTGCTGATGGCAGTTTACGGTTATGAACACGGAATAAAGATAAAAAAGAATAATAAAAATCGCATCGTTTGATATCATACGGAATCATTAATAGACATTTTACAAAAACACTCACGATTCCTGTTTTATATATTAGCTTTGCTTAGAATGTTTTGTGAATTCTGTGCATCTTAAATCATCATATGCTATACATGTCTATAAACGATTTTCAAATGAGGTGAACATTTTGGATGAACCCGATCTTTAATACATACTTGTTAAAACAACCATAGTATCATCTCGACTACTTAATCACATATTATTAATTTTGAACGTATGATAACATATTTGATTTGCTATGCGCTTTGGTTCGTTAGGAACAACAGCGGCGACGAGAAAGCAATTAGTTTATTTTATATTTATATTATTAAAACACTTCTTAAGATGATTCAATCAAATAGGTTAAATATATGTCTACGCTAATCAATCTAATTTTTAACTGTGGAACTCTTTGATAAGAAAAGTTACACAACGGAAAACAAAAAAAAATCAAACGTGTTAATGTGTATGGTTTTTATAGGATTTTTCTTTGAAACATTTATTACGGCTTTTTATAAAATATTCATTATTGTTTGGCTTTATTGTAAAGTTCTTCACTCTGTCATTCAATTACACTACGTGTGAGAGGATAAATCGCATTAACTTTTGTACTGATGATAAAATAGGCGTCAAAAGACTCTGTGAACAAACTATTTAAGAAATATGGCGTGAAACTCATTGCAAATAGTGTGATAAAAAAAATATCAATTCTACTTTTATACGCTTCAATAATATTCTTTATAAATAATGTTTCTTTTAGGAATGTTCACAAATAAATTTTGATCGCGATATATGTTTATGTTTTTTCATCAACAATTGTAACCGTAAGTCACTAGTATGAACCACGATCCCATACGGGCAGCCTCAAGACCGTTCAATGTGCGCTCAAACACCTGCTATCTTGTTGGATAGCAACTCATCCACTTTTTCATCGTTGTCTCGAGCGGGAATGGTAAATCCACCTGCTATGCCGTATTTGTAAGCTGGATCATAGCTCAACTAACGTTTTGATTTGCCTTATAAGTTTCTGCTGTTTGTAAAAACGTCGATGAACATATGTACGAAACCTAGAACCCCATCCACCAACGTAGACCCCTACTACCAGGTCTCCTTCTCCAACATCAGGGGTCTACGTTCCAACCTTCCAGAGGTTGAAACACAATTACAGGTGACGAAACCGGACATATGCATTCTAAGTGAAACTGGCATAGGGCCAACCACTTCTCTAAACGAATTCATAATTAAAGGATACTCCAACTTAATATCTAAATCTTACCCCCAAGATCGCCATGGGCAGAGAATGTGTGCCTACATCAAAGATGGCTTTCCACGTCGTAGGAATATCTCCAGAGAAACTCTCAATTTACCTTATATGTGGTTTCGGGTTGCACTAGCTTACATTACTGCATTTATATTTGCCCTCTATCGCTCCCACAACGGTGGGGTTACTATCTTTAAGAGCATATCTGAGAAAATTGATCACATCCTGTCTGCTCATCCTTCGGCTAACATTCACATTTGCGGTTACTTCAATGTCCATAATGTGGAATGGCTGACCCACTCAAATAAAACCGATGACGAGGGGAGGTTTTGTCATGATTTTGCCATTGCCTATGACCTCACTCATAGTGTTCACGAACCCACCCGTGTGCCCGATACACTCGGTCAATATGCAAGCCTTCTAGATCTTTTCCTCACAACTTCCCCTGAGCTGTGTTCATGTTTCGTTCTTTCTCCTCTGGGATCCTCTGACCACTCTGTTGTAGCAGTTAAGATAAAAATGAAATGTAATAAGTCTTCAGACGTACCTCTCCACCGTACTGTATATCGATACTCTATGGCTGACTGGGATAGCTTCCGTACATTCATATCTGACCTACCTCTGCATTCCATGTTTAAAACCGGTGTGTCCTCTATAGTATCAGACCTGACCGAATGGTTAATTGTAGGCATAGACGATTCATACCATCCAAAAAATTCCCCCCAAAACCTAACAGCCAGCCATGGTTCTTCCCTGAATGTGCTGCTGCCATCGCGCACAGAAATCACTTTTTCCATAGCTACCAACGTAATAGATGTACTGAGACTAAAGCTGCTTTCAGGACTGCCAGCAACCACTGTAAAAGAGTAATAAAACATGCAAGTGACCTATATGCTCAGTCTGTTAAATCCAAAGTAGGTGAGCAGCGGCTTGTCTTCCACCAGTTCTGGCAAATAGCAAACAGGATCTGGAACAGAATCGTGCGTTCTATCCCAATTATCATCAATGGACCTGAGGTCATCTCGTCAGCATCAGACAAGGCCAGCTATTTGCCAAGAACTTTGTAGCTAATTCTACCCTGTGCGACAATGACCATAAACTCCCTGTATTTCCTTCTATAACAGACAACACGCTAGGTGACATACAAATATCTGTGCGCGAGGTCGCCAAGCTAATAAAGAACCTTGATTCCAGTAAAGCAACTTGCCCTGATGACATTCCAGTTATAGTGCTGAAAAAGCTCCAACCAGAATTTGTCCCCATACTTACAAAACTGTTTAAGCGTTGCCTTAAGGAGAAGTGCTTTCCAACACCCTGGAAAACCTCATCAGTATGCCCTGTATTTAAGAATTCAGGTGAAAAGTCATCTCCCTTTCAGAACAGACCAATACGTCTCCTGTGTGTCATGAGTAAGTTGTTGGAATCCATATCAAATAAAGAAGTAGTCAACCACCTCAACAGAAACAACCTTCTTAATGACATGCAATATGGTTTCCGCTCTGCAAGATCTACAGCAGATGTGCTGACGGTTATATCACATAGGATTAGTGAATCTCTTGACAAAGGTTTCCTTTCCAGGGCAATTTCTTGACATATCGAAGACCTTCGATAAAGTATGGCATAAGGGCCTACTTCACAAGATTTCCAGCTACGGTATTACTGGAAATGTTTTCTCAATCATTAAATCATTTCTCTCTGATAGGTTCATAAGAGTAGTGGTTGATGGGCAGAATTCAGAGGCCCACAGTATTAATGCTGGAGTCCTCCAGGGGTCCATCCTGGGCCCAACTCTCTTCCTGATCTACATCAATGATCTCTCAAAACACATACTTAAATCATTCGTTGACATCTATGCTGATTACACGACCATCTATGGCAACACATCAAACGCCGTAAATGACAAAGTTCTCTCTAATTCTCTCTCCTCTGATCTTGAGCGCGTGGTACAGTGGGGTAAGAGGTGGCCGGTCACTTTTAATGCATCCAAAACCATGCTTCTATCTTTACATAATCAACGCTCTGATCCCAATCTGGCATCAATTGAAATGGATGGCACTCGTCTTGGGGAGGCTCCATGTTTTGACAAGCTTCTGGGGTTGACCTTTACTCCTGATCTGAAATGGAACACGTACATCAAATCTGTTGCCAGGGGCGCTGGGAAAATGGTCGGACCCCTCAAACGCTCCAGAAGATATCTCACTAATGATGCAATTCTCTATGTGTATAAAAGCCAAGTACGTCCAAGGATGGAGTACTGCTGCCACATCTGGGAGGAGCTGCTAAAAACAGCCTATCCTGCCTTGGCAGAGTACAAAATAGACTTCGTGGTTTAGTGGGGAATGCCCTTTTCTCTTCCCTGCAACCTCTCTCCCACAGAAGAGACGTTGCGAGCCTGTCTTTGTTTTATCGTAATTTCGATGACAGGTGCTTGTCTGAGCTCCAATCCCTCGTCCCCCCTCGCCAGTCTTTCACGAGAAACACCCGTCTGGCTGAAATTACTGTCAATAATTTTCCCCACTCTTTATCTGTGCCTAAATCCAAACGTAGATTCCATGAGCAAAGCTTCTTTCTTAGCAGTGCACGCCAGTGGAACTCTCTGCCGCTTGCCTGTTTCCCACCTGGCTATAACTTGGGCGTCTTCAAGTCCGACATAAACAAACTCCTGAAAAACCACCCCCTTAAGTAAGACACTCTATCAAAACCCCCAATACTAATGATTACTACAATACTATCTCATTGATTACTGTACGCGCAATAACCCTTATCCCTTTCGGGCCTTTATAAGGGGTGACTCCCATGTAAAAAAAAACTACAAGGGAAATCAATAAACCGTTAATTCTAATAAAAACACACACGTCTTTGGTGTGTACATTTTTATAGATATATTATTTATATTTAGAGATATTGAGGATTTTTTTCATAAGAAAAGGTTAATATATTTGTACTCTGTAAGCTGATGTTACACTTCTTATTAGTCGTTTTACGAACTTTTGGATTTCAATAGATGCTGCTGCAAAACGCCCATTTATCCGGTGTATTCTTCACAGACATTTCAATCTCTCGTGCCATATCTGACTAATATGCTCTCAAGTCACATTTGTACCCAGTTCTCGACAATTCTTGCCTGGCATAGACAAAACATGTGTCATCTGTCTCGATTCTTTTCAACATATGAAATAATAATATATTAGTTTATCGGTATACTCTTTAGAATGTGTACTGACGCTTTTAACCACACTAGATCTTTTGTAGGACCCAGGTACATTACCACACGGTATAATTAATCTGGCAAATGCAACTAATTATAATTAGTAATTTCAATTACTTATAAATAAACTGCGTTAACTGTAAGTGAATGCTATTGTTTAAGTATAGCATAATCAAATAATCTGTTTTAAAAAGTTTTAAAAGCTCTAGTTTTCCAGATTGTAAGTTTAAATTATATTCATAAACGAAGAAAATATTAACCTTCTTTTACATATACTATATTTTCAAGAGCTAACCTTACTTAAAGATGTCAAAGAGGTGAAAAATTCTCAAAAAGGGAAAAAACTTAATTTTCAAATAAGTGAAACGTTACTGTACTCTTCTACAGCTATATTTTTTAACAATATAAACGAAAGTCTACGTTTTAAAAAAGTAATGATTGTGTTGTGTTCGGATAAATTGTAATGTTATAGTCATTTGATATTCTAATAACAAGTAAACAAGCTCATTATAATTTAAACACAATTTATTCACGGCAGAAACTTTCAAATACTTGGAGGATTATATGCAGCATCATGCAGCGCCGCCATATTGTTTTTTCTCTCCATGGAACTCTCTAGTCTTATCAAAGAATTATAAGAGGCTATAACGGTTACTGTTTTATTTACAGTTATTCATCTCTTTTATCGCTATAACAGATTGTATACTACTATACAAGAAAATGAACAAGGAGTGTACTTTTCGAAAAGGTTAAGGCAAAGATAAGATCTATTATTAAACTAGGTGAATTGAACTATACTTTTCTGAAAAGTAGGAGCGTTCCATTGCTAAACAAGCAGATTAAATGGGCACGTATTTAAAAGACTTTAACTTTTTAAGCGGTTGCTTCAAACAGCATTTTGATTTGTGTCTACGTCTGATCATAGTAGGATGTGGCCATTTGTACGCCACGTCTAAGTAAGGAATGGGGTTTTAATCTCTAAATACACAGATAGGATTTTCGCATCTTTGAATGCTTGCAATGTTTCAATACTTTCTGAATATAGTTTTCTTTTTATTTGAGTAGATTCCGCATTTTCCGTTGTACAATGTTTTTTTCGTATTTCATCTATTAATTTCTATATAAACTTCAGTGTCTGTATACATGTTGTAGATAACGTAAAAATTAGAAATGTGTTAAATGAACATGTTTCACGTGTCCTAACATACAATGCAACCAGTGCAGACAAGCGCTTACATCAAATACACTATGGTTTATTTATGCAAAAAATAGACATAACTGCTAGATTCTAGTTATAAATATAAGATCTGATTCTAGACATGAACCCATCTATAATTATTACACGTATTTATAATAAATATGTAGTATGTGTTCAGATATATGGGTTTTAACTGTACGTTTCTAATCTAAACATAAATACTGCAATGCTTTCATTAATCCTTCAACCTCTTTAATTAAATAAACTTGTGCGATTTGCGATGAAAATCATTAGTACAATATCAGCAGGACATACGAAGGAAAGTGAAATTTAATACTTGCACTTGCCTGTGTAGTTTGTTATTATACACACATTTATTTACGCACAGTCAAAACGGAAGAAGGGAGCATTTCTTGGCGGAGCTTCTCTTTAAAAATCTACCAAAAAGCAAGTACTTATCCAAGCAATATTTTTCATCGATTATTAAGAGAAGTATTAATTTATAACGCTGTACGTTTTTTTTAGAATCAATATATATATATATATATATATATATATATATATATATATATATATATACATATATATATATATATATATATATAGTAAGTTATAAAATTATATGTCGATTAAGCTACACTGAATATTCCGCGTTTCATCCACTCTAGGACTTTTCAAGCTTATGCGCGGATTCTGTGGTTGTTTGGCGTTTTTATATGAGCATCTTCTATTGAGATTTTAGACTCTAAAATCTCAATAGAAGATGTGCATATAAAAACGCCAAACAACCACAGAATCCGCGCATAAGCCTGAAGAGTCCTAGAGTGGATGAAACGCGGAATATTCAGTGTAGCTTAATCGCCATATACATTTTATAACTTACTAACTAGCTCTACCTACGTATTGAGCACTTTTGGAGTAAATACTTAAAGTTTACGCATAAATCTATACTTTCGTATATTACTTTTATGTAGGTAAATTAAGTAGTTATATATATATATATATATATATATATATATATATATATATATATATATTGCCTACAATATTGCCTACAACCCGACTTCTTTATTTGTGGTTATAAATATACTTAACATAATCGGCCGAAGCTGAACAAGTATATTGTATTGTAGATTTAACAAACAAAAACACATGTGCATAATTTTATGGTCAAAATTCCGATTTTCGAATGTGTTTAATTTTCCATCGTTTGTGTGAAATTCGTTCAATACATATTATTAATACTAATTCTTTCAGATTAGCAAATAAATAAATATATATTTTTTGTTATTTTTACGAAAAATCTACTTTTACATTTTCAAAAAAAAAAAAAAAATTCTATTCGTGAGCCTTATATAACCAATATACCATTAAATAGAAAATGCTTTGAAGAATCGATACCAAAAAAGGAAAAAAATAGATAAATAAGCGCGCAGTTTGCTAACAATATGATCATCTCTTTCGGCAATTCGTCGTTACATGATATCATCTCACCTGTGGTAGACCATAAGGTCTATAAACAGTTGTCCATATTTAAAAATAATTGTTATCTTTCCTTTTGTTGCGACTTGCTTGACTCAGTTTAAAGTGTGGTTACTTGCATCTACCACACGCTATTATCCAGAAACTCTTGGTCCTGTTGACAAAACAGGGTCAGACGACCAAGCTTTATACTAGTTGCAGAAGTTGTCTCCAACGCATACTGCGCCTAGTATTTCCAAAAAATGGCCACCCATCTGATATTGGCCAGCCTCGTAGTTGCTTAAGTTCGGAGTTTACGTAGGTAGGTAACAAATATATATATATATATATATATATATATATATATATATATGTATATATGTATACATATATATATACTATTAAATAAATAAATATATATATATATTTAATAGTACAGAAGTTCAGAAAAACATTGGTACCCTCGGTTTCAAGCCCAACATAAAGGGGGCGAGTTAATGATAAAACGTAAATGATGTTAGGTTCTCGTCAGCCATGTTGTTTATGGCTTACGAGAGCCTGACATCATTTTCGTTTTACCATTAACTCGTCCCCTTTATGTTGGGCTTGAAACCGACGGTACCAATGTTTTTCTGAACTTCTGTACTATTAAATAAATAAATATTAAGCTCTTATATCGAAAAAGTTTTTCTTCGTAATCGAGCACTTTGTTGGAATTCTTCCCCCCCAAAAAACAGTAAACAAATATATATATATATATATATATATATATATATATATATATATATATATATATATCGCTTATGAAAAAGAATTCAACTTTTATAAAGTTTATTCTTCACTTAATCGCCAGGACAAATGTTCAAAATACATGGACATTTACAGGACAAAAATAAACATTTAGTCATGTAAAGGCTACCGCTGTTTTTCCCAAAATATTATAAAATTTGTGATTTTTCAATTTCGCCACGCCAAATCTATTGAGTGAGATAAAAGATATAATTATTTTAAATTCAGATACTTATGTTATAATATTTTTACATACTCTAATAATAAATAATCCTAAATCTTATTTAGATAAAAAAATTAATTGATTCAAAAACCTTTAAAAAATATTCAACTGTGTTATCCTTCAAGACAAAAAGGTTGGTGAAATGTGTGTTTTTTTTTTTTTTTTTTAAATTTAAAATTTAAAATTTTATTTAAATAGTAGAAAACGTTTTATATTATTTTGCTTTCTATATGATAAAATTCGGGCTTTTATCTTTCTGGGAAAAAAGTTGCTCAAGAATAATGGATTTTAATAGATTTTTATTCGTTTAAAAAACAACTTGGTTTTTCTTTCATTTTTTTATTTTGGTCATGTCTAGATTTATTTAAATATATTTAAAAATGACAGACCGACGAAGAGACGAACCGACAAATTTACAAATCATTTTGTGTTGTTTGTTTCACGTCATATAAATTCTTTAAATATCAAATTCAGTAATTGTGTAAAAGGTTTAGATTTTTCAAGTACTTTGTATATTTAAATCTTTATTCAACTGTTTTATTTGAGTGTTTCTTTTTTTCGGCATCACTTTTTGAATCACTGTTTTAGTCATTTGAATAATAATAACAGAGTCGAAGTCAGTATTAAAAAACGTCTTTATAATTCAATATGTTTCTATCATCAAATATTTATTCATGATGTTTAGTTTGGTTGTCTTGTTTCTTAGATTTTGCAAAGCGAAAGAGAAAATAATAACATCGATGTTTGATACATTTTGGGTCAAAAATCTCGTATCTTTAGACAACCTGATCTGGTAGCACCAAGACACAAAAAATTAAAGAAAATTCTAACATAGAAGCTCTGGATACATCTAGAAAAACTGTTTGATAGAATTAAATTTGACTCATCTTTTAGGCCATTAGCTTTTTCTATTTTTACCGTAATTTGTTTGTCCGTCAGACATGTCGTCTCCATATTCCCATGCTCGCCTAACAGATCATATGTAGAAAACAAGCCGTTTCCTCGTTGAGACGTGACAATTGATATTCCACGTCGCCCAGCTGATCTTCTTTTTCATCGATTAACAAAAGAGGACAAGGAAAGCAGTACGTGATAGAAATATAGCGTGAATCAAGTGGACATATCAACAATGTCCACAGCACTTGTTTTACTGACAAATGGCCGATATTCGTGTATCCGGCTTGACAATGACGCGACACTCCGGCCGACCTCAGCTCAGTTTTCGATCGTCCGTCTCACACCGATCATCTTTCCATCTTTCTATTTTTTGTTTGAATTTGTTTGTTGCGAATTATAAGGCTCTATTCACCAGGTACGGCGATCAGTTATTCGAAATGTACAATCTAACCCTTACCCTAACCCTAACACTAAGCTGCACAGTCTTTATACCTCCCTGACTTAGGATGATCAGAACCATGTAATCGAAGCCTTTATTTTTCTTTTATAAGTGGGGTTCTCTTTCTCTATCTCCCTCTCTCTATATGTCTCTCAATCTCTCTATTTCCCTATATATATATATATATATATATATATATATATATATATATATATATATATATATATATATATATATATAAATCCTCTCTCTCTCTCTCTCTCTCTCTCTCTCTCCCATATAAAAAGAGAAGAATGCAAGCTTCTCAAATGAAAAAGAAAGATGACGCTTTACAACAGTTGGATTAATATTTTTGGCTACTGACGTCAGATTGACAGATGATAATTCCGTGTCGTATTTGCTATCATAAAATACCCGCGTCTTTACATAACAAACTGAATAAATTTAGAAATTATACTAAAACAATGCATTCACAAGAATATGTACAAGAGACTATCTGCTGAAATATTACAGGGAAGTAGATGCGTATATTAATATTACTAACAAACAGCGCAGTACACATATGGGTGACCATTTACGGACACCAAGTCTACTATGTCTTCTCAGCTTTTTTCGATATTGTTTCTTGTCGTCATGGATTTCTTCTAGCAGTTGCAAAGGAGCAGTGTTGATTCATGGGACTTTCAAATTACAGGCGAAACTACATTTATAAGAATTATCCAGTGTCTCTCATGAATGAACAAAGGCCATAACAAGAAGGTGACCATAGTAAAGTGGTTTTCTGCGCTAAATAAACAACTGGGTATACTAAATTTGAATGAAGCCATTTTCTTAGCACCACAAGACTATGCGTTTTAACAAACTTTTGCTACTCTTTTGCTGTAAGTATATGAACTAATAGTAAATTGGAAACAACAATTCCTACAACAGAATCAAGACGGCCAATAAAACTCGAGCTTTGCTAATGCAAGAAAATGTACTTTTTTACTGGAAATTAATTCTCTTTTCTGTAGCATATTTTTTTATAAATATCAGTGTTCATTTAGTCTCTTAATAAACAGAGACATTTAACGCCAAATCAAATAAATTAGATAAAACGTAACGCAACGCCTGAATGATATAACCTTTAATAACTTTTAAACAATGGATGTTCCAAACGTTAATTCCTCGGATTATAATTAGTTTTCAAAATTATCGAATTTAAAGTTCAGTACTGTACAATTTATGGATTGTAATGAAATAATAACGTAATTATTTACAACCCTACTTTTAACATTTAACCGGCGTCTGAATTATTGTCTAACAATTTTATAAAACAAAAAAACGTAACAATTGAAATTGAGCTGATAATCTCATAAAAAATCGGTCGGTAAACTGCACAAATATCCAGGATTCTGTACAGGTTTAATGCAAAACTGTGGCATAGTTATTTCTAAGAATTGCATTGCCAAATCATTTTTTAACATTGTTAGCAGAGAGTAAATGCATTATAAAATCTATTGTTTTAGACATATGCCACCTTTCAAATAAATTAAATTGCTAACGTAACAAATTTAAAGCAATTAAACTTATAGAATGACTCTTTAAAATACTCAAACGAAATGTCAAACTGTCGTCAAAGTATAAATTCAATTAAAAGAAAACAAAAATAAAAAGTAAAGCCAATTTAACTTAATTTTATGTGTAATACTACCAGATAAAAGAGGTAGATATAGGTATCATTAAACGATAAAAGCCTCACTACAAAAGAACAATATAGGGAATTGTAGCAATACAGGTATTTGTGAACTATGTTAATGAAACTACTCGTAAGGATTTTCTTTATGATACTATCGCGAAAAAATGAAAAATAAACAGTTATTAGATTCTGTTAAAATAAATAAGTCATTTTGTTTTTTAATGATAAGTTTCAAAGATATTTAGTAAACAATTGATATTGATAAAATATTTGAATTGGAATGAATGCGAGGCCTGAACATAATGTAAATGATGACGTAAACAATCTGGTAAAGATAGATAAACAGACAGAGAAACAAAGAAAGCAAAATCAGAATGACAAAGATAAATGGATTTATGTTTGCTCTTGGTACAAACAGCAGTCAGATGTATGTGCACATATATGCACATGTTTTACAGAAATAGAAGAAAAAATTTATAGAGCCATCAACACCCAACATTGATTCACGCTTAAACTGAATTCAAGTGTATGCATGTTTTCTTCATTATGGTATTTCAAGTGTACTAACAACTAATAAGCAGCAATTTTCGACATTCAACAAGTCAAGTAACTAATCAATAACACTAGTAGTCGAAAAGAATGCTAATGAAAAACAGACTCCAAACATAATTTCATATCTTAAAACACGTTGTCGCAGTTGAATGTTCCTACTTTTGAGTTTTAATCGTTCTGTAAGAAATGTTTGATGGATATAAATTTATTGTTTATTTTCAAAATTACTGTTAATACATACTTAATATTAGACATATTTACTGCATCTGTCTTTTATAGTCAAGTTTTTTAAATTCATTCCAAGTAATTCGTAAAAATTTCTTTACTCAGAGATTTAGATTCATGTCACTCTCTATCTCAGTATATTGCAAGTTTCATAGATTTTATATCTATAGCCATACGTACACAATGCTGTCGCACCTTCCACGTTTACATTAATAGCCATCAACGCCCAACATTGATTCACGCTTAAACTGAATTTAAGTGAATGCTTTGTTTTATATATTCAATTCAATATTAATCAATTTTAATTATCTTATCTAATTCCCTAAATCTAACATTCTGCTGTCTTAAAAAAATATTCAAAGAGAATTAAGAAATATATATAATTTTAACTACAATTTACCAATCATAATCTTAGAAAATATAAAATACTAATCATTAATCGGGGTTTTTTTTTCGAATTGGCGGTTGTACAAGATTTTCCTATAATTTTTCACATTATTATTGTACTCGGCATGACATTCTAAGTGGTTGCATGATAAATAGCAGAAAAAAACAGTGTGGCAGATTTTGCTGAATATTGTACGTTTTAATGGATCATTGACTTTGGATTTGTTCCTATACCCAGTATTATCTCGTTGTAGTTGGTGTTGCTGCTTAGAATTGGTTGTAACTTTGTGGATCCTGCAAGCTCTCTTTCATCTGCTTCTATTTGCTCAACTCAGGTTTCAGTGGACTCAAATATGGATGCTCTTTGATGCGCTTCTTCTACTGTAAAATCAGTGTTTATCTTGTTTAATAAACATTGCGTAATTTGATTAACAGGCATGTTTCTTTTAACTGGACCACTACTAAGTTACATTTTGCTTCCTTTATACGTAGACAGATGACGTAGTCGTGTAATGACTCCCCGTTTTCTTGACTAAGCATCCCAATTTATGTCATTCAAATATATTTGTTTTCTGGATTAATATTCGCCCAGTGCTATTTTTGTTAATTTTTATGTAGGCTTAACTTGACCTGGTGGTCTCGCTAGTGCAAATGTCTTAGGGATATCATTCGGCTTCCTTCCCTCGTAAAATCGAAACTGATAATTGCCGTTTATCATTTGTTAAATAGAACGTTGTAAATGCGTCATCGATATGTTCTGTCTATTCTTTCATGTTCATTCTATTCTTTCATGTTCCTTCTATTCTTTCATATTCATTCTATTCTTTCATGTCCATTCTATTCTTTCATGTTCATTCTATTCTTTCATGTTCAATCTATTCTTTCATGTTCATTCTATTCTTTCATGTTCAATCTATTCTTTCATATTCATCCTATTCTTTCATATTCATTCTATTCTTTCATATTCATTCTATTCTTTCATGTTCAATCTAATCTTTCATGTTCAATCTATTCTTTCATGTTCATCCTATTCTTTCATGTTCATCCTATTCTTTCATGTTCATTCTATTCTTTCATGTTTATTCTATTCTTTCATGTTCAATCTATTCTTTCATGTTCAATCTATTCTTTCATGTTCATTCTATTCTTTCATATTCATCCTATTCTTTCACGTTCATCCTATTCTTTCATGTTCATCCTATTCTTTCATGTTTATTCTATTCTTTCATGTTCAATCTATTCTTTCATGTTCAATCTATGCTTTCATATTCATCCTATTCTTTCATATTCATCCTATTCTTTCATATTCATTCTATTCTTTCATGTTCAATCTAATCTTTCATGTTCAATCTATTCTTTCATGTTCATCCTATTCTTTCATGTTCATTCTATTCTTTCATGTTCCTTCTATTCTTTAATATTCATTCTATTCTTTCATGTTCAATCTATTCTTTCATGTTCAATCTATTCTTTCATGTTCATCCTATTCTTTCATGTTCATTCTATTCTTTCATGTTCCTTCTATTCTTTCATATTCATTCTATTCTTTCATGTTCATTCTATTCTTTCATGTTCATTCTATTCTTTCATGTTCAATCTATTCTTTCATGTTCATTCTATTCTTTCATTTCAATCTATTCTTTCATATTCATCCTATTCTTTCATATTCATTCTATTCTTTCATATTCATTCTATTCTTTCATGTTCAATCTAATCTTTCATGTTCAATCTATTCTTTCATGTTCATCCTATTCTTTCATGTTCATTCTATTCTTTCATGTTCCTTCTATTCTTTCATATTCATTCTATTCTTTCATGTTCATTCTATTCTTTCATGTTCATTCTATTCTTTCATGTTCAATCTATTCTTTCATGTTCATTCTATTCTTTCATGTTCAATCTATTCTTTCATATTCATCCTATTCTTTCATGTTCATTCTATTCTTTCATATTCATTCTATTCTTTCATGTTCAATCTAATCTTTCATGTTCAATCTATTCTTTCATGTTCATCCTATTCTTTCATGTTCATCCTATTCTTTCATGTTCATTCTATTCTTTCATGTTTATTCTATTCTTTCATGTTCAATCTATTCTTTCATGTTCAATCTATTCTTTCATGTTCATTCTATTCTTTCATATTCATCCTATTCTTTCACGTTCATCCTATTCTTTCATGTTCATCCTATTCTTTCATGTTTATTCTATTCTTTCATGTTCAATCTATTCTTTCATGTTCAATCTATGCTTTCATATTCATCCTATTCTTTCATATTCATCCTATTCTTTCATATTCATTCTATTCTTTTATGTTCAATCTAATTTTTCATGTTAAATCTATTGTTTCATGTTCATCCTATTCTTTCATGTTCATTCTATTCTTTCATGTTCCTTCTATTCTTTCATATTCATTCTATTCTTTCATGTTCAATCTAATCTTTCATGTTCAATCTATTCTTTCATGTTCATCCTATTCTTTCATGTTCATCCTATTCTTTCATGTTCATTCTATTCTTTCATGTTTATTCTATTCTTTCATGTTCAATCTATTCTTTCATGTTCATTCTATTCTTTCATATTCATCCTATTCTTTCACGTTCATCCTATTCTTTCATGTTCATCCTATTCTTTCATGTTCATTCTATTCTTTCATGTTCAATCTATTCTTTCATGTTCAATCTATGCTTTCATATTAATCCTATTCTTTCATATTCATCCTATTCTTTCATATTCATTCTATTCTTTCATGTTCAATCTAATCTTTCATGTTCAATCTATTCTTTCATGTTCATCCTATTCTTTCATGTTCATTCTATTCTTTCATGTTCATCCTATTCTTTCATATTCATTCTATTCTTTCATGTTCAATCTAATCTTTCATGTTCAATCTAATCTTTCATGTTCAATCTATTCTTTCATGTTCAATCTATTCTTTCATGTTCAATCTATTCTTTCATGTTCATTCTATTCTTTCATGTTCAATCTATTCTTTCATGTTCAATCTATTCTTTCATGTTCATCCTATTGTTTCGTATTCATCCTATTCTTTCATGTTCATCCTATTCTTTCATATTCATTCTATTCTTTCATGTTCAATCTAATCTTTCATGTTCAATCTATTCTTTCATGTTCATCCTATTCTTTCATGTTCATTCTATTCTTTCATGTTCATCCTATTCTTTCATGTTCAATCTATTCTTTCATGTACATCCTATTCTTTCATGTTCAATCTATTCTTTTATGTTCATTCTATTCTTTCATGTTCAATCTATTCTTTCATGTTCATCCTATTGTTTCGTATTCAATCTATTCTTTCATGTTCATCCTATTCTTTCATATTCATTCTATTCTTTCATGTTCATTCTATTCTTTCATGTTCAATCTATTCTTTCATATTCATCGTATTCTTTCATGTTCAGTCTATTCTTTCATGTTCATTCTATTCTGTCATGTTCATTCTATTCTTTTATGTTCATCCTATTCTTTCATGGTCAATATATTCTTTCATATTTATCCTATTCTTTCATGTTCATTCTATTCTTTCATGTTTATACTATTCTTTCATGCTCATTCTATTCTTTCATATTCATCCTATTCTTTCATGGTCAATCTATTCTTTCATGTTCATTCTATTCTTTCATGTTCATTCTATTCTTTCATGCTTGCTCCTGGTCGAGGTTATCTCACTCCCCGGGATCTATTATTGTCACAGAAAGATTCATTTTCTCTAAAATAATTTATTTGTGAAGGTAAACTATGCTGTTAAATTCGAGTACTTTTATCTTTGTGGTTAATTTGTGTTCTTGTTGAATTCGAGTATTTTCTGCTGCCAATTCGAACTTTTACTCGTGTTGTTGTTGAATTCGAATATGTCCTTGTTTATTCAAAGTCTCTCTTGTGTGTTTTTGTTGTTGTTTAATTCGAAAACTTTTAGCTGTAACTTCGAAATTTTGGTAAATTGTAAAATCCTTTGCCGTACATTGAATACGAATATCTTTCCTTGCTGTTATTTCGTGCGAGTTCTAATTACACTCAAGCCGGAGTCATAGGATGGTCATCCTTTCAATATTCGAGATGGTTGTGTTTATTTCATAGCATAATTAGTATATAGCAACTTATTCTCTGTGTCAGGTGGTTGACTATTTTCCAAAGTGTAATTATAATGAAATAAGCATTTTCATGAACTAGAATTATATCTCTTTTATTCTTTTGCATGTCTTCTTAGTCAGATAAAATACGCCTGCCATTCGTTCGACTGATTATAATTTAAATAATAATTTTATTCTTTGTGCTTTAATTAATTCTTTTTTTGCAAATAAATTTGTCGTTAATGTAAAGGCGATTTTTTCCACATTACTTTTTGGCCGTTTGAACAGTGTTTTGTAAAATAATTTGTTTTATTGAATATCGAATTTAACATCTCGTTTGTCTTCTTCGCAGTTGAAGTAGACGTGATGCGAAAATTAATTGATGCAATAAGATAAGTTCAGGCATAAGAAGCAAAAGGAAGTTTTAAGAAATACTGTGTCTAATTAATGTTGTTTATTGCGTTAGTAACACAAAATACGACAAAGAAAACAAACACACATATTATGCCCGGTTATACTAGATTTTTGGGGTTTATTAGTATTTAGAAAAACAAACCTTTTGTTTATATGTATATCCTCCGTTTTGATACCGTTGGCGTATATTGTAACTTAGAATCAATGACGCCATTTTATAACTCGGTAGATGTATGCGCGCGTTTTCACAGGCTTAAATTAAACTCGTTTAATTCTTTCTCAACTATTATGTTTTCTATTTTCATTATTCCCCAATCCCTAGTTTCTCTATAACGCCTTCTCAAATTAATTTTTTTTTTACACATTAAATTAAAGATTGTGCAGTTTTCGTAGTAATTGAAATAAACGTGATGCAAATATCGGTTGATTCAATATAACATGTCTTGAAGCCATAAAAAAGAGACGAGAAAAGCGACAAAATAAGTTAATAGAAATATTATGCTATTGAGGTATGTGCAATTTGGTATTAGAAAAGTTAGATTAAAATACATTTACATCTTACTTCAGCGTGTAGATAGGTATTTTCTATAACATTTAACAAAAATATATCGCAAAATGTGTCCGGTTTCTCAAATGAATGGTAAATTCGATTAAAATTTACGAAATGTACGCATAATGTTTATATATATATATATATATATATATATATATATATATATATATATATATATATATATATATAATGTCTGTGAAATTTTAGCTAATTTGCTTATAGCTTTGGAAAAAAGCCCCTTTCATTAACAAATCAAATCAAATATATGCGTTCTTTTAGCCGCATACAATTCTTAGAATGAGAGAATAAAATTTTCCTATAGTAGAAATAATAACTGTGAGGATAATATAGCTAGCATATACTACTACACTACTAGGTAAAAAACAGAAGTTCATCTCTAATAGGACATCATCATAACAACAGATCAGGTACTATGTTAACTCCTCCAAAATGGAAAAGATATTATATTGGTAGAAAGCAAAACGTGTGACAACGGAAAATATACTATACTATTTCCCCTAAAAAAGAATATGATTTCATGCTAATCGAATAATTACTACATTTAACCTTCCATATAATGAGGTGTAATACCTCGAGAGAATACGCCAACTTACTTATAAAGGAAGAATTATTTACTGGGATGACGTTCCACTCGGAAAAGAACCAATGCTAGTCTACCTTTCTTCCTTTAAAAGATAATACAATATTAGACCAAACAAGGCGTTTTAATTAATTTTTGAAAGCCCGTCATATTAACGGTGTTTTGTTTTTATGATATATCTTAATAGTTCATTAAGTTTTTTGGAAAAATGAAAGCATAGTATATGTTCTCTGCACCCCATGACATCGACTCTTTTACTATCAACAAATTTATTACTTCAAAATAATAATTAAATATTAAGGCAATAAAAAATACTACAGTGGTTATGCAAAAAGAGCTAGGAAAGGGGAAGAAAATAAAAAGATAGGCGGTCATCCAGTCAGAAAAAAGGGGGAAATAGGGAAGACAGAGATCAAGCATGCTAGTTAGCCACTCTTTCTCTATATTTCTCTTTCTACGTATGACCATCATGAAGGAAAATCAAGAGGATGTTGAAAAAAACTTGGAGTCACATATATTTTTATCAAATCACTTTAATCAATTACTGTTAAGACGGGAAAAACTATTGCTCATATTTAGACCTAATAAGATAATAACATTCTACATGAATATCAACCAATATACATTTTGAACTTCTTAAGAATATGCATTCAAATATGCAGTTCAAATGTTTAACTTTGCGTCTATCTTCTCTATGATGTATAGAGTATTTAAATATGATATCCTGTATAATCGATTTAAATGGCAGTAAGTCGTTTTATAAGGGAAACAATAACAAATCTTTTCGGAAATATTTATATATTTTGTTACTTTTTAATCATTGACTGCTTTTATTTAAGTACAAAATTTGTAATATGGTTATATTTTATGAATAAGTATTTAATTTATTGTGTGTAGATGGTTCTTTTAAAGA